>NW_027670337.1:0-17400 GCF_964188305.1 Podarcis bocagei | reverse complement strand
ATGATTTTGTCCTAGGGTATATGACAAATGTTATTTATAGTTAAAAAAATTTTTTTATATATATATGAAGCAAAAAATTTTTTAAAAAAAATGTAGTTTGGTCCAGACAAACATAACAATTTATTAAAAAAGGCTTTGTTGTTCAATCCTAACAAAGCTAACATATTTTATAAAACATCTTGTTAATTTTTAAGATATGTTAGAAGTTTTTAGGAGAAAAGTTTGATGAATTAATCAAATTTTAACAAGGGTTTAAACAAAAAATTGTAGTTGCATTTACATTTTAAATAGTGTAGTGTTGACTGTAATTAACCGATAATTGATCAGTTTAGTTGAATCTCGTTTTAGGGGTTTGGCGAGAAAAAAATTTGGCTAAACATGAAAAATCATTGGTAGGGGGTAGGGGGGTTTGCCATAAAAAAAATGTATTTTTTTTTAGTTAAATTTTAATTTATATGGTTAAATTTAGTATTGTAATTAATTTAGTTATTGTAGAAAAAATATTAATAATTTTTTTGGTTTCGTGTGATGAGCACGGACGCGGAGTAATTTGTGTAAAAATTGAATTAGAAGTTTTTTTGAGAAGTTTGTTAAAAATTTGTTAAAATTTGTTGAAAATTGTATGGGAAATTTTAGGGTTGCGTTCGTGGTGTAAAAAAAATATGTCTACCAAGCATTAAGACAATAATACCATATAGAGAGCTTGCGCGAAGTCCATTGCACTGTTAGTTCAGGTTAAAACCGGATTGGTAGGAGCACTTGAGATGAGGTCTGAAGGGAAAGAGAAATAAAAAATACCAGCCGCCAGGAAAACCAGTTATGCTATGAGCAAGGGTAAGAGGGTAACTAACCCATTAACCAGAGGCCTTGGAAAAGGTGAGAAAGTGGTGATGGAGAGTAGGATGGTCCTGACCTAACAACCAGAGGCCTTGGAAAAGGTGAGAAAGTGGTGCAACCTCATGTTATGGACGTGAGACTAGGGAGGGGGGCCTTATACGCAGGGGTTGATGATTCTCACGTGAGAAGCTAGATTAAGAGATAAACATGTATAAAATACACTTCCGTGTTGAAGAGAATGATTGCAGGTGATGTCTGAATGTAAGATTATACAGGGTAGTGATCAATGGATATCCATGAGGCTGTACAGTAATGCACGATATACATAAATATCCTTAAGTCAGATATATAGGTTAATAATACTTAAATAATAGTCGTACGGTAAATATATGTATGCACGAATGATTAATATGTATTATGTAAAATATATAGAAGATAGTATATATAGGATATTCATGGGGTAAATATATTAATGCATAATTATACATATACGTATAATGTCTTATTTAAAGGATAATGTATATGTAATTTTTTCATGGGGTAAATAGGTTAATGCACTATATACATTATAGTAAATTGATCATCGGGCATAATATATGGCGATGGAGGAGGCGAGGAGGCAAAAACGCGTGGAAGCGGCTGGTGTAGAGGCAAAAAAGCCGCGTGGAAGCGGCTGGTGTAGAGGCAAAAAAGCCGCGTGGAAGCGGCTGGTGTAGAGGTAAAAAAGCCGCGTGGAAGCGGCTGGTGTAGAGGCAAAAAAGCCGCGTGGAAGCGGCTGGTGTAGAGGTAAAAAAGCCGCGTGGAAGCGGCTGGTGTAGAGGCAAAAAAGCCGCGTGGAAGCGGCTGGTGTAGAGGCAAAAAAGCCGCGTGGAAGCGGCTGGTGTAGAGGCAAAAAAGCCGCGTGGAAGCGGCTGGTGTAGAGGCAAAAAAGCCGCGTGGAAGCGGCTGGTGTAGAGGCAAAAAAGCCGCGTGGAAGCGGCTGGTGTAGAGGCAAAAAAGCCGCGTGGAAGCGGCTGGTGTAGAGGCAAAAAAGCCGCGTGGAAGCGGCTGGTGTAGAGGCAAAAAAGCCGCGTGGAAGCGGCTGGTGTAGAGGCAAAAAAGCCGCGTGGAAGCGGCTGGTGGCAGAAGATAGTTTAATAAAAATGCTAGTTTTGGGGGCTGGCGATGAGGGGTTACGGCCTTCTCTTTTGATGTCTTAGGAGAGGGAAGTCTCATTTCTGGTTTACAAGACCAGTGCTTTAGTTTTAAGCTACTAGGACGGGACTATCATTTAAGGAGTTTATTTTCTGCTAAGGCAAGGGTTGGTATTAGGATGAGAAAAATAGTGAAGTATAAGATGGAGGCTAATTGGCCGATAATGATGAATGGGTGTTCTACTGGTTGTCCCCCAATTCATGTTAAGATAATGATATCAGAAACTAATAATCAGAAAAGTAGTTGTGATATTGGGCGATATGCTAGGGTGCGTTGTTTGGAAAGATGAACTATTGGTACGACTAGAAGAATAAGAATAGAGAATAGTAAGGCTAATACGCCACCAAGTTTGTTTGGGATTGAGCGAAGAATTGCGTAGGCAAAGAGAAAATATCACTCTGGCTTAATGTGTGGTGGGGTTACTAGGGGGTTTGCTGGTGAGAAGTTTTCAGGATCGCCTAGAAGGTTAGGTATAAAAAGAGCAAGAAATAGGAGGAGGGTAATAATTATTATAGCGCCTAATAGATCTTTGTAGGAGTAGTATGGGTGGAATGGGATTTTATCTGTGTTGGAGTTTAAGCCTGTTGGGTTGTTTGATCCCGTTTCGTGTAAAAAGAGTAGGTGAACTATGGAGGTGCCTATAATAAGGAAAGGTAAAAGAAAATGGAAGGTGAAGAATCGAGTTAGGGTTGCGTTGTCCACTGCAAATCCGCCTCAAATTCATTCAACAAGGGAAGTACCAATATAGGGGACTGCCGAGAGAAGGTTGGTAATAACTGTGGCCCCTCAGAATGATATTTGGCCTCAGGGTAATACGTATCCTATAAAGGCTGTGGCTATAAGGAGGAGTAGAAGGATAACTCCAATATTTCAAGTTTCAATAAATATGTAAGAGCCGTAATATAGGCCTCGTCCGATGTGTAGGTAGATGCAGACGAAAAATATGGAAGCACCGTTGGCATGTAGATTACGGATAAGTCACCCATATTGGACATCTCGGTGAATGTGAGCAACGGATGAAAATGCTGAAGAGATGTCTGGGGTATAATGTATGGCTAAAAAAAGGCCTGTAATGGTTTGGATAATTAAGCAGAGGCCTAGTAGGGATCCAAAGTTTCATCAAGCAGAAATGTTTGATGGGGTTGGGAGATCAATAAAGGAGGAGTTAATAATTTTAATGATGGGGTGGTGTTTTCGTATATTAAGTGTCATTAGAAGTTTTAATAGTTGAATACAACAGTGGTTTTTCAAGTCGCAGGTTTTGGTTAGAGGCCAAATTAAAATAATGATAATATATTTAGTTGGGTTTTTTATAGTTTGTTTAATAATAAGTCTAATTGGGGTTGCGTCTAATCCGTCTCCTTATTTTGGGGCGGGAAGTTTGGTGGTGGGTGCTAGTATGGGTTGTGGGTTTTTAATTTTGTTAGGAGGCTCTTTTGTTTCTCTTGTATTATTGTTAATTTATTTGGGGGGTATATTGGTTGTTATTGCTTATTCTGTTGCATTGGCGTCAGACCCATTTCCTGAATCATGAGGTAAGGTTGGGGGGTATTTTGGTGGATATATTGTACTGGTATTATTTTTAGTAGTAATATTTAATGAAGAGGGTTTTGTTAGTTTAGGGGTTAGTGGGGTAGATTCACAGGGTTTATCCGTTGTTCGTGTGGATTTAAGTGGTGTGTCATTATTATATTGTTTGGGTGGAGGGGGTTTATTGATCTGTGGATGGGCATTGTTGTTAGCCTTGTTTGTTGTATTAGAGTTAACTCGTGGACTAATACGTGGGAGTCTTCGTGCAGTTAGGTTCATATGATTGTAATGAAGCATGTTGAGGTAATAATAAAAATGGAAAGATAAAATTTTATGAGGCCCTTTTGTGCTAAAGTGTTAGCTTTAATGCTAGGAAGGTTTAAAGAAGTTAGTCCTTTAGGTCCTGTTTTTTCTAATCAAAGAAGATCATTGATATGAAGGGCTATATTTTGTCCTATAAATAAAGAGGTTAGGGGGATGATGCGATGGAGTGTTGGATTAAAATATCCTAATTGATTAGAAAATTCATGGTATTTTGATCGTTTTGTGGTTATAAGTCAGGTTGTTTTTTTTGCAACTTGTAGGGCGAAGAGTGCTCCAAGAATAGTAATGATGATGGCAGTTAATTTTATAGAAGTTGGTATTGTGGTTGGAGTTGGTTTTGTTGGAAGGAGGGTAGCTATTAGGATTAGGCCTGCCACAAGGCTTCCAATGGCAAGGCGAATAAGTGGATTAGAAAGGGTGGGTGGTGTGTCGTTTATTATTGATGTTGTTGTTCGTGGTGAATTTATTTGGACATAAAAGGTTATTCGTATGGTGTAGGTGGCGGTTAGTATGGTTGCGAAGAGTGTAAGTATAAGGGCCCAGGCGTTTAGATGGGAGTTGTTTATGGTTTCAATAATAGTGTCTTTTGAGTAAAAGCCTGATAAGAAGGGGGTACCTGTTAGGGCAAGGTTGCCAATTGTTAAACAGGTGGCTGTAGTAGGTAGTATTTTTTGAATGCCCCCCATTTTTCGGATGTCTTGTTCGTTGTTAAGGTTATGAATAATTGCGCCAGAGCATAAAAATAGTATGGCTTTAAAAAATGCGTGTGTTGAAATGTGAAGAAAGGCGAGTTGGGGTTGGTTTAGACCAATGGTTACTATTATAAGTCCTAGTTGGCTAGAGGTTGAGAAGGCAATAATTTTTTTAATGTCATTTTGTGTTAGGGCACAAAGAGCTGTAAATAGTGTTGTTAGTGCTCCTAGACAAAGACAAATGGTTAAGGCTGTTTTATTGTTTTGTAAGATTGGATGAAGTCGGATTAGAAGGAAGATACCAGCTACGACTATTGTGCTGGAGTGTAGTAGAGCTGAAACTGGTGTTGGGCCTTCTATGGCAGCCGGAAGTCAGGGGTGAAGTCCAAATTGTGCGGATTTACCTGCGGAGGCAAGAATAAGGCCAAAGAGGGGCAAGAGGGGTGAGGTTTTAGTTTCAATTGTTATTTCTTGGATGTTTCAAGTTGCTAGGTGTATTGCGAGTCAGGCAAGGGCTAGTATTAATCCAATGTCTCCTACGCGGTTAAAAATAATGGCTTGAAGGGCTGCAGTATTGGCGTCTGGGCGGGCAAATCATCAGCCAATTAGTATAAATGATATGATTCCTACGCTTTCTCAGCCGACAAACAATTGGAATATGTTATTTGCTGTGACGAGTGTTAATATAGCTAATAGAAATACTAGTAGATACTTGAAAAATCGGGCTATGTTAGGATCTTGCGATATGTATCAGTTGGCAAATTCAAGAATGGACCATGTGACGAAGAGGCTAATTGGAATAAATGTGAGGGAATATATATCTAAGACAAGGTTAATGTTAATATCTATGTTGGCGATGTTGGTTCATGTAAAGTTAGTTGTAGAGGCTTCTATACCATAGTTTATAAAGATAGCCAGGGGGATAAGACTGACTTTAAATGCTAGTTGTACAGCAGTTTTTGCATAAAGTATGCCTCATCCTATTATTAGTGGAATTGGATTTATAGTTGTGAGAATTGGGTGTGTTAAAATGAATAGGACTGTAAGCAGGGTTGAATGTAAGAGAAGGTCGTGCATTCTTACTTCTACTTGGAATTGCACCAAGATTTTTGGTACCTAAAACCAATGGATTGCTACTTTCCTATGGAAGTAAGAGGGCTAAGAATTTTATTCTTAGTTATTTGAGTTAGCAGCCCTAATTGTTAATACCCCTCTTGGTAAATAAGAAGGTGGAACTTCTGTTTCTAGAGTCACAGTCTAGTGTTTTAGGTAAACTATATTTACAGGTGAATAGGCCTGAGACAAGGGCAGGTTTTATGATTAAAAGTCCCAGGGGGAGTAGATGAAGGGTTAGGTTAAGATGTTCTCGGGTGTGGGTAGGAGGAAGGAGTTGAAATTGTGTTGAAATATTTCCTCGTTGAGTTATTAAGAATATGTAGAGGGAGTAGGTAGCGGTAATAAGGGTTCCTATTCCGGTAATAATAATTGTTGGGGTAGACCAATTGAATAGGGTAGAGATAATAAATAGTTCACCAAGTAAATTGATTGTTGGGGGTATGGCTATATTAGTTAGATTGGTGAGAAGTCATCAGGTGGATATTAGTGGGAAGGCTAGCTGTAGGCCTCGGACAAGAAGGAGGGTTCGAGTGTGTGTGCGTTCATAGTTGGTGTTTGCTAGGGCAAAAAGGGCTGATGAAGTTAGGCCATGTGCAACTATTAAGGTTATAGCTCCAGTTAAACCTCATGGTGTTTGTACAATAATAGCAGCGGCTACAAGGCCTATGTGGCTTACTGAGGAATAAGCAATAAGGGCCTTTAGGTCTGTTTGTCGTAGGCAAATAGAGCTAGTTATTAAGATGCCTCAGAGGGCAAGGATAATAATTGGAAATATTAGGTTAGGTGGGTGGGGGTTTAGTGTGGAGGAAATGCGGATTAAGCCGTAGCCTCCTAGTTTTAATAAAATAGCAGCTAGAACTATTGAGCCAGCGATTGGGGCCTCTACATGTGCTTTTGGGAGTCAAAGATGAAGACCATATAGGGGCAGTTTAACTAAGAAGGCCATTAGGCAGGCAATTCAGAGCATAGGGCTGGAGTCTGTTGGGAGTAGTTCTGGTTGAGTTATAAAAAGAAGTTCTATTGAGGTATGAAAGTGTTTGGTACTAAAATATAAAAGGGCAATTAAAAGTGGTAAGGAGCTTGCTAAGGTATAAAACAGAAAATAAAGGCCAGCGTTCAAGCGTTCCGCTTGATTTCCTCAGCGTGTAATAATAATTAAGGTAGGAATTAAGGTTGTTTCGAATAGGATATAAAATAAAATAAGCTCTGAGGCGGAGAAGGTTATGATTAGGGTTGTTTGTAGTGTTGTTAAAGTTATTAGGAAGGTTCGTTTTCGGTTTAAGGGCTCGAGTTTTAAATGGTTTTGGCTGGCCAGAATTATGAGTGGTAGTAGTCAGCAGGAAAGAACAATTAAGGGGGCAGAGGTGGTGTCAATATTAAAATATGTGGTTGTGTTATAAGTATTAAGGAGTAGGGGGTGGTTAAATAGTATAAGGCTTGAAAGTGCTAATAGTATTGAGTACATAATTATGGTTGGGAAAAGGGTGTTTGGTTTGAGTACGAAGGCTGATGGAATTAAAAAGGCAGTTGGGATAATAATTTTTAACATTTCAGTAAGTTTAGGGTTTTTATATGATCGGTTCCATGTGTTCGAGAGGTGGCAACAAGGAGGGCAAGGCCGGTGCTAGCTTCACAGGCAGATAGTGTTAAAAGTAAGAGTGGTAATATGGCGATGGTTGGGGTGTTTGTAGAGGTTATAAGTGTGGTTATTGTTAAGAAGAGAATAAGTATTATTCCTTCAAGACAAATTAGAATAGACATGAAGTGAGTTCGGTGAATTGATAGGCCTAGAAGACCAAGTAGAAACATAGTGTTTAATAGAAAAAAAATTGTTGACATGTTGAGGGTTCTAATACTATTAGAATTTATTAAGTCGAAATTAATTGTCTTAGTTAGACTAACCCACATATTCGGCTCAGTCTAAACCGCCTTGGAGTCATTCATAAATGAGGCCAGCTGTTAGAAGTATAATAATTATAGAGGTTCATACTATAGTTGTTGTAGGTTGTGACAAATTAATTGCTCACGGGGTTGGAAGTAAAAGAGCAATTTCTAGATCAAAAAGAAGAAATAGAATAGCCACTAAAAAAAATCGGATGGAGAATGGAAGTCGTGCTGAGCCTAGCGGGTCAAATCCGCATTCATAAGGGGAAAGTTTTTCTATATCTGGTACTATTTGTGGTAGTCAAAAACTTACTAGTATTAGAATAAGAGAAATTAGGGTAGTAATAATGAGTATTAATATAAGGTTCATTACTTTTTCTCAGGTTGAGCTGAGGTTGGATGATTGGAAGTCATCTATATTAATTATATTAAAAAAGTAAGAGCCTCATCAGTAGATTGATACGTATAGGAAAAGTCATACGACATCTACAAAGTGTCAGTATCAGGCGGCTGCTTCGAATCCAAAGTGGTGGTTTGTTGTAAAATGAAATAAGGATTGTCGAATAAGACAAATAATAAGAAATGTAGAGCCAATAATTACATGGAGGCCATGGAAGCCGGTGGCCACAAAGAAGGTAGCACCGTAAACGCTGTCTGAAATAGTAAATGATGTTTCGTGATATTCATTGGCTTGTAAAATTGTAAAGTAAAGACCTAGTAAGACTGTTAAAGATAGTGCTTGAATGGCGTCGGTTCGTTTTCCCTCCATTAGGGCATGGTGGGCTCATGTTACTGTTACTCCGGAGGCCAGTAGAACAGCTGTGTTTAGTAGTGGGACTTCGAAGGCGTTTAAGGGATGAATACCTGTTGGAGGTCATTGGCCGCCAAGTTCAGGGGTAGGAGCTAGGCTTGAGTGGTAGAAGGCTCAAAAAAATCCGGCAAAGAATAGAACTTCTGAGGTAATAAATAAAATTATTCCATATCGTAGACCCTTTTGTACTGGCATTGTGTGGTGTCCTTGATATGTTCCTTCACGGACAATGTCTCGTCATCATTGTTGTATTGTTAGGAGTATAATAATAAAGCCTAAATAAATTAAGGTTATATTGTTGAAGTGAAATCATGCTGCAAGGCCCGATGTTAACAAGAGGGCTGCGATGGCTCCTGTTAGGGGTCATGGGCTGGGGTCAACTATGTGGAATGGGTGTGCTTGGTGGGTCATTAAATATTTTCTTGTAAATAGAGGGTTAAAAGTAGCACGAAAACATATGCTTGAATTAGGGCAACGGCTATTTCTAAGCAAGTTAATAAAACTAATGTAATAAGAGTTATTGATGCAGTTAGGGTTATTGTGTTTATAAGGGCTAAAACTGCTGTTGAGGTAAGTTGAATTAGTAAGTGTCCGGCTGTCAAGTTGGCTGTTAGGCGCACACCTAGTGCGATTGGACGAATAAATAAGCTAGCTGTTTCGATTATAACTAGTATAGGAATTAATGGTGTTGGTGTTCCTTCTGGGAGAAGGTGGCCTAGTGAGGCGGTTGGTTGATTTCGTAAACCAATAAAGACTGTTATTAATCAGGTTGGAATGGCAAGAGCTATATTTATTGAAAGTTGAGTGGTCGGGGTAAAGGTATAAGGTAGTAGTCCTAGGGTGTTAAATAGGATAAGTATTAGTAGTAGGGCTATAAAAGTACTTGCTCACTTATGTCCTGTAATACTAATAGGTAGTATTATTTGTTTTGTAGCACTAATAATGAGGGAAGATTGAATAGCTGAATAGCGATTTTGGATTAGGCGGTTAGTTGAGAATCAGATGGTTAGTGGAAAGAATAAAGTTGGAATAATTAATGGGATTCCTAGTATGTTAGGGATAGCAAACTGATCAAAAAAGCTTAAGGTCATGGTCAGGTTCAGTAATAATTATTGGGTTGTTTTTTGTGTTGTGGGGCTAAGAGGTTGGGGCTAATTTTAATAATTTTTGTAAAAAATATAATAAGGGTTATTCATACTAGTAAAAATATTATAAATCAGGGGGCAGGATTAAGTTGGGGCATGTCACTAAGGGAAGTTGTTTCCCTCTCTAGCTTAAAAGGCTAGTGCTGTAAGTTAGCTTCTTAGTGATGAAGAAATTATTATTTTAGATCAGGCTTCAAAGTGTTTTAATGGTGTTGACTCCACAACAATGGGTATGAAGCTGTGATTTGATCCACAAATCTCTGAGCATTGGCCATAAAATAAACCGGGGTGGGATGTAATTAAGGTGGTTTGGTTCAATCGGCCCGGAACTGCATCTGTCTTGATACCAAGTGCTGGAATAGCTCATGAGTGAAGAACATCTTCTGCTGAGATTAAGATTCGAATGGGGGATTCCATTGGAATTACAACTCGGTGGTCTACTTCTAATAGGCGAAAACTTCCCGGACTTAAATCACATGTTGGGATCATATAAGAATCAAATAGCAGGTTTTCGTAGTCTGTATATTCATAGCTTCAATATCATTGGTGGCCGATAGCTTTAATAGTTAGGTGAGGGCTATTAATTTCATCTATCAAATAAAGAATTTGGAGGGATGGAAGTGCAATTAAAATAAGAATAATTGCAGGAAGAATTGTTCAGATTATTTCGACTTCTTGGGCATCTATCGTGTTGGTGTGTGTAAGTTTTGTTGATAGTATTAAGGTAATAATATATAGTACTAAGGTACTAATTAAAAAAACAATTATTAATGCATGATCATGAAAATGAAGGAGCTCTTCTATAATGGGAGAAGCAGCATTTTGGAAGCCTAGTTGCGCTGGGTGTGCCACTAAGGTTCACAGGTCTTGTGGCCTGTAATTTAGCACTGACAGAGCTATGTAATTATTTTACTAGAGCCTTATAAGGGGAGAAACATAAGAGGATGTGTGACTGGCTTGAAACTGGTTAGAGGTGGTTCAAGTCCCCCCTCCCTTGAGGTTTGTACGTAGGTTGATTCTTCGTATGTGTGGTATGGGGGAGGACATCCGTGAAGTCATTCTAAATTTGTGCTTGTTAGTTGGAGAGCAAGGACTTCACGTTTAGCTGATAGGGCTTCTCAAATAATAAATATTATTATGATTACTGCTGTAAGGGAAATTAGGGAGCCAATTGATGAAATAGTATTTCAAAGAGTATACGCGTCTGGATAATCAGAATAGCGTCGAGGTATGCCTGCTAACCCAAGGAAATGTTGTGGAAAAAATGTTATGTTGACTCCTGTAAATATTACACCAAATTGAACTTTTGTTCATGAAGAGTGTAAAGTATATCCCGTAAAGAGCGGAAATCAGTGGACAAATCCGCCTATGATTGCAAATACAGCGCCTATTGACAGAACATAGTGGAAGTGAGCAACTACATAATAAGTATCATGAAGAACAATATCTAATGAGGAGTTAGCTAAAATAATGCCTGTGAGACCCCCTACTGTAAACAAAAAAATAAACCCCAGAGCTCATAGTATGGCAGCGTCTCATTTGATTGTTCCACCATGGAGAGTTGCGAGTCAGCTAAATACTTTTACTCCGGTGGGGATGGCAATGATTATAGTAGCTGAGGTAAAGTAGGCTCGGGTATCAACATCTATTCCTACTGTAAACATGTGGTGAGCTCATACAATAAAGCCTAGGAAGCCAATAGATATTATAGCTCACACCATTCCCATATAGCCAAAGGGTTCTTTTTTGCCTGCATAATATGTGACAATGTGAGAGATTATACCAAAGCCAGGAAGAATAAGAATATATACCTCTGGGTGGCCAAAGAATCAGAATAGGTGTTGATATAGAATAGGGTCTCCTCCACCAGCTGGGTCAAAAAAGGATGTATTCAAGTTTCGATCTGTTAATAATATAGTAATGCCAGCAGCTAGAACGGGAAGAGAAAGAAGAAGAAGCACTGCTGTAATTAGAACAGATCAAACAAACAAAGGAGTTTGATATTGTGTTATGTTGGGGGGCTTTATATTAATGCAGGTGGTAATAAAGTTAATTGCTCCCAGGATAGAGGAAACTCCAGCCAGATGAAGTGAGAAAATGGTTAGATCTACTGAGGCTCCCGCATGGGCCATATTTCCGGCTAATGGTGGGTAGACAGTTCAGCCAGTACCGGCACCCGCCTCGATACCAGAAGATGAAAGAAGTAAAAGTAAGGATGGGGGTAATAATCAGAAGCTTATGTTGTTTATTCGTGGAAACGCCATATCGGGAGCACCAATTATTAGAGGAATTAATCAATTTCCGAAGCCCCCGATTATAACAGGTATAACTAAAAAGAAAATTATAACAAAAGCATGTGCTGTAACAATAACATTATAAACTTGGTCGTCCCCAAGAAGGGTTCCGGGCTGGCTTAGTTCTGTTCGGATTAACAGGCTAAGAGCTGTGCCGACCATACCAGCTCAGGCACCAAATAGTAGATATAGAGTGCCAATATCTTTATGATTAGTTGAAAAAAATCAACGAATTAATGACACAGGTAGAATGGCCGAGTGTTTAGGCGGGGGGCTGTAAACTCCCTCACGGGGTTAAAATCCTCTTTTTACCATAGTCCCGAGGTGTTTTCACGCCAAAATGCAAATTTGGAGAGGCACCCCTTAAGTGCCGGGGCTTCCCCCGTTTTTTTCCAAACGGGGGAAGAGTAATAGGTAGGAAAAAAAAGATGGAAGCCCGCTGGGTGGGGTTTTTAGCTGTTAACTAAAGTTTTGCAGGATCAAGGCCTGTCCATCTAGTTTAGGCCTTAGCTTAATTAAAGTGTTTGGGTTGCATTCAGAAGATGTATATTAGAGTTATACAGGTCTTAATCAGAAGCTAGGGGATTTGAACCCTATTAGAGGTTTTGAAGGCCTCTGGTTTATAGGTTAACCTAAGCTTCTAAGTATAAATTAATGGTGTAATTGGTATTAGTAGGAGTGCGGCAATAATTATGGGGGTTGGATTAATTGGTTTAGTGGGTTTGAATCGTCATTTTATTGGACTGTTGGAAGTATTTGGGGAAATAGTTAGGGTTGAAACATAAGTTAGACGTATATAAAATATTAGGCTCAATAGAGAAGATAGGGCGATGGTAATTGCAAGTGGTAAAAGGGAGTTGGTGGTTAATTCTTTTAGAATTAATCATTTAGGGATGAAGCCGGATAGTGGGGGGAGCCCCCCTAATGCTATGAGGTTAATTATAATAATTGTAGAAAGTGTTGGGGAGATTGTTCATACTGTTCCTAAGTCTTTGGTGGTTTTGGTTGTTGAGATAACAAAAGTAATAAATATGGAAGTTGTTATTAATAAGTAAATTGTTAAAGTTAGGAGAAGAAGTTTATGGGAAATAAATGAAATAGAAATTATTCATCCTAAATGTCCAATTGATGAAAATGCTATGATTTTTCGTAGTTGGGTTTGATTAAGTCCGGATCAGCCTCCAATTAAGGTAGAGGAAATGGCTAGTAGTGATAGAAGTGTTATTGAAAATTGGTTGGAGGTAAGATAAAGTAATGATATTGGTGGTAGTTTCTGTCATGTTGCAATGATTAGGGCTGTTGTTATGTCAGTGCCTTGTATGACTTCTGGTAGTCAGAAGTGTATGGGGGCTAGGCCTAATTTTATTGCTAGAGCAATTAATAGTATGGTTGGGGTTGGTTGTGCTGTAAGTTGGGTAATGTCTCAGGTTCCGGTGTGCCATGCATTAATAATGCTTGAAAGTAGAATGATGGATGAAGCGGTTGCTTGAATAATAAAATATTTTGTTGCGGCTTCAGTGGCTCGTGGGTGGTGATATTTGGCTAGGATTGGGATAATAGCAAGGGTGTTTAATTCTAAACCAACTCAGGCTAGAAATCAGTGATAACTAGCGGCTGTGATAATTGTTCCGAGGGCTAAGTTAGAGATTAAGATTGATATGATGTAGGGGTTCATTAGTAAAGGAGGGGTTTCACCAACATTTTTGGGGTATGGGCCCAAGAGCTTTATTAGCTGACTTTACTAGGAAATAGTATAGTGGTAGTACAAAGAATTTTGGTGTCTTAGGTGTGGGTTCAAATCCCATTTTTCTAGAGGAGGTGAGGGTTTGGTAAGTCCCTGTGGTTTACTCTATCAAAGTAACCCCTAAGTCTCGGGCACACATCCTGGTTGGATTAATTTAATGGTGGGAGACCAGCTAATGAGATTGGAAGGGAGATGTATCATAAATAGAGTGCCAGGGTAGCTGGGAGGAATTGTTTTCATAGAAGATGCATTAGTTGATCGTAGCGGAATCGTGGGTAAGAGGCTCGGGTTCATAGGAACCCAATAGTTAGTAGTGTAGTTTTTGTTATTAAATTAATTGTAAAAAGTTCTGTTTGTAAAGTAGTGGTTGGGCTAAAGAATAGGATGCATGATAGTGTGTTTATTATTAAAATGTTTATGTATTCAGCTAAGAAAAAAAGTGCGAAAGGACCTGCTGCATATTCTACATTGAAGCCAGAGACAAGTTCTGATTCTCCTTCTGTTAAGTCGAATGGTGCTCGGTTTGTTTCTGCTAGGGTTGATACATATCATATTATGGCTAGAGGTCAGGTAGATAAAATTAATCATGTGTGTTCTTGTGTAATAATAAGGGTGGGTATTGTGAAGGCACCCGTTAATATAATAATGGAGAGTAAAATAATGCCGAGGGTAACTTCGTAGGAAATTGTTTGTGCGATAGCCCGTAGGGCTCCTATTAGGGCGTATTTTGAGTTAGATGCTCACCCAGATCATAAAATTGTATAAACTATCATGCTTGAGAGGGCTAGGAGGAATAGGAGGCCAAGGTTTATATCTGTTAGGGGGTGAGGTATAGGGATAGGGGTTCATATTATAAGGGCTAATAGGAGGGCAAGGGTTGGGGCCAAAATGAAAAGTATTGGGGATGCGTGTGTTGGGCGAATGGGTTCTTTAATAAATAGTTTGATTCCATCAGCAACTGGTTGTAAAATTCCGAAGGGTCCGATTATATTTGGGCCCTTTCGGTGCTGTATATAGCCTAGGATTTTTCGTTCAAGTAGTGTTAAGAATGCTACAGCGATAAGGATGGGAATAATATATGAGATTGGGTTAATAATATATGTTAAAAGTTTCTGCATTATTAAGAAGGGAATTTGCTTCCCTGTAGAAAGATTTTAGGTCTTTTGCATTGCTTGACTCTGCCACCTTAATAAACCTTATTTTGGTTAATTGAGGCGGGCATAATAACTACTTTAGTCATAATCAGTAGTTAATATTGGGACGTTTATTTAGTATAGGTCCCACTATTTTGGTCCTTTCGTACTAAAAATAGTGCTGCATAGATAGAAACCGACCTGGATTTCTCCGGTCTGAACTCAGATCACGTAGGACTTTAATCGTTGAACAAACGAACCTTTTATAGCGGCTGCACTATAGGGGTGTCCTGATCCAACATCGAGGTCGTAAACCCTCTTGTCGATAGGGACTCTAGAAGAGGATGGCGCTGTTATCCCTGGGGTAACTTGGTTCATTGATCAGACAACAAAATGTTGCTGGGTCTATAGAGTTATTTTTGGTATGTTATTCTTAATAAACAGCTTTATGTTTTGGAGGGTTTTTTTTGCTCCAAAGTCGCCCCAACTAAAAAACCAGGAACCATGTTTGGTGGTTTTGGTTTTAAAGCTCCACAGGGTCTTCTCGTCTTATGGGTTTATTCCAGCTTTTGTACTAGAAGATCAATTTCATTGGCTAATCCGTAAGAGACAGTTTTGTCCTCATTTAGCCGTTCATTCTAGTCCCTATTTAGGGGACAAGTGATTATGCTACCTTTGCACGGTTAGGATACCGCGGCCGTTTAAAGAGTCACTGGGCAGGCGGGACCTTTAATACTTGTAGGGCTAAAGGCTATGTTTTTGGTAAACAGTTGGGACAAGTCGTTGCCGAGTTCCTTTTACGGCTTTTTGCCTATTCTTTTATGCATGCCTGTGTTGGGTTAACAAATATTGGATGGCTTAGTTGCTAGGGGTTTAGGTCATGAAGTGTTGTTAATTATCAGTAGTTTTTCTATTCTGATTTAGGGGGATGCTGAGAGAAACTAGTATTTCTTATTACTAATATTAGCATTGGTGTTTCTATGTTAATATAGAATAGCTCGGAGTATGTCAGGAGGGTAGTTTGAGCTATAAAAATTGTTTTTGCTAAATGCTATAACGCGATTTATGATGGCTGCTTTGAAGCCTACTATATGGGGGGGGGTGAACTTCTCTCAGTTCGGGTTGTATTCCGGTTCAATGGGGCTGTACCCCCATTGATTTTCTTTAGGAAAAAAACAATGAATTTGGGGTGTTGGTTCGATGAGTGCCTAAAGTTGAACTTAGATTCTTTTATTGAGCAGCCAGCTATCACCAAGCTCGGTTGGCTTTTTGCCTCTATTTTTAGGTCTTCCCACCCTTTTGCTACAGGGACGGGTGTGCTCTGATTATAGCTGCCCAAAAATAGCTCGTTTGGTTTCGGGTAGGCAGGCTAAAGGTTCGCTTTGTCTGAAGGAGTTTTGCTAAACCATGATGCAGGAGGTACAGGGGTTGATCTTTGCTGTTTTACGCTTAAATTTTTCACTATTCTTTCATTGTTCCCTTGCGGTACTTATAAGGTCAATGGTGGGGTTTAATCTCATTTACTATCCGAGAAAAATGTTTTGGTTTACATGGGGGTTTGAGGTTTTGTAGATTTGTTTGGCTGAAGTTGTTGGGCTCAAAAAGGTCGTGGTTTGAATGCGGCATCTTCCAGTTGTAAGCTGGGTGCTTTATATAAGCTACTCTTTGTTAGTCCAAGCACACCTTCCGGTACGCTTACCATGTTACGACTTGCCTCCTCTAATTAAAAGGGTCTTTATTTATGGAAGTTGTTTTGTTTTGTCGAGGAGGGTGACGGGCGGTGTGTACGCGTCCCAGAGCGTTGTTAAAACAGACACTCTTATCTGTTTTACTACTAAATTCACCTTCATGCAGTGTTTCATAGTGCAATCCGTATATTTTATTATAAAAAATGTAGCCAATCTCTTCTCCAACATTTGCTACACCTTGACCTGACGTATTAGCGTTAAAGGCTGTTGTGTCTACTATTAGACCTTCATAGGGTAAACTGTCGACGGCGGTATATAGGCTGATTTTTGCTAGTTGGAGTTGGGTGGAACGGGGGGTATCGATTATAGGACAGGCTCCTCTAGGTCGATATGGGACACCGTCAAGTCCTTTGAGTTTCAAGTTTTTCACTTGTAGTTCTCTGGCGGAAAGTATTGTATTAATAGCAATCAATGTTCAGGGCTTAGCATAGTAGGGTATCTAATCCTAGTTTGTTTCTAAGCTTTCGTGTGGTCAAGAATATAATATAAAGAACACCTGTGTTGGTTTTCTCCATTACCTTAGTGTTTTACAACTGGGTTGATGGATTTTGGTATTTAAAATATAATAAATCTCTAGTCACATTTTACGCCGGTTTGTCGTTATTTTGGGCCTTTCGTATAACCGCGGTGGCTGGCACGAAATTGACCAGCCCTAAATTATCATAGTTGGGTCAAGTTTTCACTTATGGCCCAATGTTTATTACTGCTGGTGGGCCCGTGGGGGTGTGGCGTAGCTAGGTGTCATGGGCTTAATGTAGTGCCTGATACCTGCTCCATTTTATCTTTTAAGGGGTTTTGGGCATTTTCACTGGATTGTTGAGGCTTGCATGTATAATCTTGATAAAAAATAACGGTAAGCCTAGGACCAAAGCTATTGTCTGTGGAGGTTTTTTTGTTCCTCGTCTCGGCATCTTCAGTGCCGTGCTTTAAAAAATAAGCTACAATGAC
>NW_027669852.1:0-1000 GCF_964188305.1 Podarcis bocagei | reverse complement strand
AAATCAGCCCTGAAAAACTAAACCGGCAGAAAATATTTTTTTGAAAAAATCCCTAAGCCCCGGGTCACAATTTCAGCAAAAATCTGACTTTTGGCAATTCACTCAAAAATGGTGCCAACCGGTGGCAAATGCTCCCCTGAAAGCTTTGGCGATGGAAACAGAAGGCTTTTCATCACAGGACAAGAAATCAGCCCTCAAAAACTTAACCGGCAGAAATTTTTTTTTGAAAAAATCCCTAAGCCCCGGGGTCCCGATTACAGCAAAAATCTGACTTTTGGCAATTCACTCAAAAATGGTGCCAAAAGCTTGAAAATGCTCTCCTGAAAGGTTTGGCACTCGAAACAGATGGCTTTTTATCACAGGACAAGAAATCAGCCCTCAAAAACTTAACCGGCAGAAAATATTTTTTTGAAAAAATCCCTAAGCCCCGGGGTCACAATTTCAGCAAAAATTTGACTTTTGGCAATTCACTCAAAAATGGTGCCAAAAGCTTGAAAATGCTCTCCTGAAAGGTTTGGCACTCGAAACAGAAGGCTTTTTATCACAGGACAAGAAATCAGCCCTCAGAAACTTAACCGGCAGAAAATATTTTTTTGAAAAAATCCCTAAGCCCCGGGGTCACAATTTCAGCAAAAATCTGACTTTTGGCAATTCACTCAAAAATGGTGCCAAAAGCTTGAAAATGCTCCCCTGAAAGCTTTGGCTATGGAAACAGAAGGCTTTTCATCACAGGACAAGAAATCAGCCCTGAAAAACTTAACCGGCAGAAAATATTTTTTTTAAAAAATCCCTAAGCCCCGGGGTCACAATTTCAGCAAAAATCTGACTTTTGGAAATTCACTCAAAAATGGTGCCATCCGGTTGCAAATGCTCCCCTGAAAGCTTTGGCCATGGAAACAGTAGGCTTTTCATCACAGGACAAGAAATCAGCCCTGAAAAACTTAACCGGCAGAAAATATTTTTTTGGAAAAATCCCTAAGCCCCGGGGTCACGATTTCAG
>NW_027669853.1:0-1000 GCF_964188305.1 Podarcis bocagei | reverse complement strand
TCGAAACAGAAGGCTTTTTATCATAGGACAAGAAATCAGCCCTCAAAAACTTAACCGCCAGAAGATATTTTTTTGAAAAAATCCCTAAGCCCCGGGGTCACAATTTCAGCAAAAACCTGACTTTTAGCAATACACTCAAAAATGGTGCCAACAGCTTGAAATGCTCTCCTGAAAGGTTTGGCACTCGAAACAGAAAGCTTTTTATCACAGGACAAGAAATCAGCCTTCAAAAATTTAACCGGCAGAAAATATTTTTTTGAAAAAATCCCTAAGCCCCGGGGTCACAATTTCAGCAAAAATCTGACTTTTGGCAGTTCACTCAAAAATGGTGCCAACCGGTTGCTAATGCTCCCCTGAAAGCTTTGGCAATGGAAACAGAAGGCTTTTTATCACAGGACAAGAAATCAGCCCTCAAAAACCTAACCGGCGGAAAAGACTTTTTTGAAAAAATTCCTAAGCCCCGGGGTCACAATTTCAGCAAAAATCTGACTTTTGGCAGTTCGCTGAAAAATGGTGCCAACCGGTTGCTAATGCTCCCCTGAAAGCTTTGGCGATGAAAACAAAAGGCTTTTTATCACAGGTCAAGAAATCAGCCCTCAAAAACTTAACCGGCAGAAAATATTTTTTTGAAAAAATCCCTAAGCCCCGGGGTCACAATTTCAGCAAAAATCTGACTTTTGGCAATTCACTCAAAAATGTTGCCAGAAGCTTGAAAATGCTCTCCTGAAAGGTTTGGCACTCGAAACAGAAGGCTTTTTATCACAGGACAAGAAATCAGCCCTCAAAAACTAAACCGGCAGAAAATATTTTTTTGAAAAAAATCTCTAAGCCCCGGGGGGTCACAATTTCAGCAAAAACCTGACTTTTGGCAATTCACTCAAAAATGGTACCAACCGGTTGCAAATGCTCCCCTAAAAGCTTTGGCGATGAAAACAAAAGGCTTTTTATCACAGGACAAGAAATCAGCCCTCAAAAACTTAACCGGCAGAAAATATTTTTT
>NW_027669854.1:0-1000 GCF_964188305.1 Podarcis bocagei | reverse complement strand
CCTCCTTTTCCTCTTCCTCTTTTCTCCTCCTCCTCCTCTTTTCTTCTTCGTCTTCTTCGTGGTTTTCCCCGGAGCTGAGGGTGATGAAACAATCGTTAAGACGGCTAGAGCGCCGGTGGTGGAAAACTCATTCTGAATCAGACCGGACACAGGCTACAGCTCAACGTCGAGCCTACCAAGTGGCAATGGCGACGGCGAAGAGGGCCTTCTTCGCCGCCTCCATTGCATCTGCAGAAAACAGCAGCAGGAGACTTTTTCAGGTGGTTCGCAATCTATCGGAACCACCTGTACCACCAGGGCCTGGTAGGGACCCCAAGATCTCCTGCAATGCTTTTGCAAAGTTTTTTTGCAGATAAAATCGCTCAGATTCAGAAGGAGGTAGACTCCACCGTGGGAGCAGGGCCAGGACGGGAGAGTGCTAGAGTTCTGTCTGGTCCTGTTACATGGGATCAATTCCAATCTGTTACCTCCGAGGATGTGGACAGGCTGCTTGGACAAGTGAAACTGACCACCTGTCTCCTTGATCCTTGCCCATCCTGGCTGATAAAAGCGAGCTGGGAAGGGCTGGGCGATGGGCTCTGTGGGGTGGTGAATGCTTCCCTCTGTGAGGGAGCCTTCCCAGACCCGCTGAAAGAGGCGGTCATTAAACCGCTTCTTGAAAAAACATCTTTAGCCTCGGCCAATTTGGCCAACTATCACCCAGTCTCAAATCTGCCATTCTTGGGCAAGGTGATTGAGCGGGTGGTTGCTGAACAACTCCAAGCACGCCTGGAGGAAACGGACCATTTGGATCCCTTCCAGTCGGGATTCAGGCCTCACCATGGGACTGAAACTGCCTTGGTCGCCCTGGTTGATGATCTCCAGCGGGCTAGGGACAAAGGTGAGAGCTGTTTCCTAGTTCTGCTGGATCTCTCAGCAGACCATAACATCCTTCTGGACCGTCTAGAGTGGCTGGGAGCTGGGGGGCACTGTTATACGGTGGTTCCACTCCTTTCTCCTG
>NW_027669855.1:0-1000 GCF_964188305.1 Podarcis bocagei | reverse complement strand
TTTTTTCAAAAAAATATTTTCTGCCGGTTAAGTTTTTGAGGGCTGTTTTCTTGTCCTGTGATAAAAAGCCTTCTGTTTCCATCGCCAAACCTTTCAGGAGTGCACTTTCGACCTTTTGGCACCACTTTTTAGTGAATTGCCAAAAGTCAGATTTTTGCTGAAATTGTGACCCCGGGGCTTAGGGATTTTTTCAAAAAAATATTTTCTGCCGGTTAAGTTTTTGAGGGCTGATTTCTTGTCCTGTGATAAAAAGCCTTCTGTTTCGAGTGCCAAAACTTTCAGGAGAGCATTTTCAACCTTTTGGCACCACTTTTTAGTGAATTGCCAAAAGTCAGATTTTTGTTGAAATTGTGACCCCGGGGCTTAGGGATTTTTTGAAAAAAAATATTTTCTGTCGCTTAGGTTTTTGAGGGCTGATTTCTTGTCCTGTGATAAAAAGCCTTCTGTTTCCATCGCCAAACATTTAGGGAGAGCATTTTCGACCTTTTGGCACCATTTTTGAGTGAATTGCCAAAAGTCAGATTTTTGCTGAAATTGTGACCCCGGGGCTTAGCGATTTTTTCAAAAAAATATTTTCTACCGGTTAAGTTTTTGAGGGCTGATTTCATGTCCTGTGATAAAAAGCCTTCTGTTTCGAGTGCCAAACCTTTCAGGAGAGCATTTTCAACCTTTTGGCACCATTTCAGAGTGAATTGCCAAAAGTCAGATTTTGCTGAAATTGTGACCCCGGGGCTTAGGGATTTTTTCAAAAAATTTTTTTCTGCCGGTTAAGTTTTTGAGGGCTGATTTCTTGTCCTGTGATAAAAAGCCTTCAGTTTCGAGTGCCAAACCTTTCAGGAGAGCATTTTCAAGCTTCTGGCACCATTTTTGAGTGAATTGCCAAAAGTCAGATTTTTGCTGAAATTGTGACTCCGGGGCTTAGGGATTTTTTCAAAAAATATTTTCTGCCGGTTAAGTTTTTGAGGGCTGATTTCTTGTCCTGTGATAAAAAGCCTTCAGT
>NW_027669856.1:0-1000 GCF_964188305.1 Podarcis bocagei | reverse complement strand
TAACCCTACCCTAACCCCTTAACCTAACCCTAACCCTAACCCTAAGCCCTAACACAACCCTAACCCTAACCCTACCCTAACCCTAACCCTAAACTTAACCCAAACTGTACCCTAACCCTAACCCTAACCCCTTAACCAAACCCTAACCCTAACCCTAACCCTAACCCCTAACCCTATACCCTAACCGTAACCCTAACCCTACACTAACCCTAACCCTACCCCTACCCTAACCCTAACCATAACCCTACCCTAACCCTAACCCTATCCCTAACCCTACCCTAACCCCTTAACCTAACCCTAACCCTAACCCTAAGCCCTAACACAACCCTAACCCTAACCCTACCCTAACCCTAACCCTAAACTTAACCCAAACTGTACCCTAACCCTAACCCTACCCTAACCCCTTAACCTAACCCTAACCCTAACCCTAAGCCCTAACACAACCCTAACCCTAACCCTAACCCTACTCCTAACCCTAACCCTCACCCTCACTCTCACCCTAACCCTAACCCTAACCCTAACTATAACCCTAACCCTAACCCTAACCTAAACCTAACCCTAACCCTACCCTAACCCCTTAACCTAACCCTCCTCCTAACCCTAACCCTAACCCTAACCCTAATTCTAACCCTAACCCTAACCCTAACCCTACTCCTAACCCTAACCCATAACCCTGACCGTGACCCTGACCCTAACCCTAACCCTAACCCTACACTAACCCTAACCCTAACCCTAACCCTACCCTTACCCTAAGCTACCGTAACTCTAACCCTAACCCCTAACCCTAACCCTAACCCTACCCCAACCCCTACCCTAACCCTCACCCTAATCTTAACCCTAACCCTACCCTAACACTAACCCTAACCCCTTACCCTAACCATAACCCTACCCTATCCTACCCTACCCTAACCCTAACCCTAACCCTACCCTAATCCCTTAACCTAACCCTACTCCTAACCCTAACACTAACCCATAACCCTAACCCTAACCCTAAACTCTA
>NW_027669857.1:0-1000 GCF_964188305.1 Podarcis bocagei | reverse complement strand
TTAACCTAACCCTACTCCTAACCCTACCACTAACCCATAACCCTAACCCTAACCCTAACCCTAACCCTAACCCTAACCCTAAACTCTAACCCTAACCCTAAACTCAAACCCTAACCCTAACCCTAAACCTTAACCTACCCCTACACTAACCCTAACCCTAACCCTAACCCTGACCCTGACCCTGACCCTAACCCTAAGCCCTAAGCCTAACCCTAACCCTACCCTAACCCTAACCTTAACCCTAACTGTACCCTAACCCTAACCCTACCCCTACCCCTACCCCTAACCCTAACCCTACCCTTACCCTAAGCCTACCGTAACTCTAACTCTAACCCTAACCCCTAACCCCTAACCCTAACCCTAACCCTAACCCTACCCCTACCCCTACCCCAACCCCTACCCTAACCCTCACCCTCACCCTCACCCTAACCTTAACCCTAAGCCTAACCCTAACCCTAACCATACCCTAACCCTAACCCTAACCCTAACCCTAACCCTAACCCCTTAACCTAACCCTACTCCTAACCCTAACACTAACCCATAACCCTAACCCTAACCCTAAACTCTAACCCTAACCCTAACCCTAAACTCTAACCCTAACCCTAACCCTTAACCTACCTCTACACTAACCCTAACCCTAACCCTAACCCTGACCCTGACCCTGACCCTAACCCTAACCCTAACCCTAACCCTAACCCTAACCCTAACCCTACCCTAACCCTAACCTTAACACTAACTTTTACCATAACCCTACCCTAACCCTACCCTACCCTTAACACAAACCCCTAACCCTAACCCTAACCCTGACCCTGACCCTGACCCTGACCCTAACCCCTTAAACCAATACTAACCCTAACCCTAACCGTGACCCCTTAGCCTAACCCTAACCCTAACCCTGACCCTGACTCTGACCCTAACCCTAACCCTACCCTAACCTCTTAACCTAACCCTAACCCTACCCTAACCCTACCCTAACCCTAACCCTAACCCTACCCTTAAC
>NW_027669859.1:0-1000 GCF_964188305.1 Podarcis bocagei | reverse complement strand
GGAGGAGAAAGAGAACAAGGAAAAGAGAAGAGGGAAAGAGAGAAGGAGAGGAAAAGAGGAGAGAAGGAGAGGAAAGGGAGAGAAGGAGAAGAACGAGAGGAAAAGAGAGGAGGAGAGGAAGAGAAGAGGAGGAGAGGAAAAGAGAGAAGAGGAGGAGGAGAAAGAGAACGAGGAAAAGAGAAGATGGAAAGAGAGAAGGAGAGGAAAAGAGAGGAGGAGGAGAGGGAGAGGGAGAAAGAGAACGAGGAAAAGAGAAGAGGGAAAGAGAGGAGAGGAGAGGAAAAGAGAGGAGAGGAGAGGGAGAAAGAGAAGAGGGAAAGAGAAGGAGAGGAAAAGAGGAGAGGAAGGAAAAGAGAGAACGACAAGAAGAGAAAAAAGAGAAGGACAGGAGAGGAGAGAGGAAAAGAAGAAGAGGAGAGGAAAAGAGAGAAAAGAGAAGAAGAGAAAAAGAGAAGAGAGGAAAAGGAGAGAGAAGAAAAGAAGGAGAGGAGAGGAAAAGAGAACGAGAAGAAGAGAAAAAGAGAGGAGGAGAGGAAAGAATGAGAGATAGGAAAAGAAGGAGAGAAGAGAAGGAGAGGGAAAGAGAGGAGAAGAAAGAACAAGAGGAAAAGAGAACAAGGGGAAAAGAGAGGAGAGGAAAAGAGAAAAAGAGGGAAGGAGAGAAGAGTAAAAGAGAGAATGAGAAGAACAAGAGGAGAGAAGGAGAGAGAGGAAAAGAAGGAGAGAAGGAGAGGGAAAGAGAGAAGGAGAAAAAAGAACAAGGGGAAAAGAGAGGAGAGGAAAAGAGAAAAAGAGGGAAGGAGAGAAGAGAAGAGTAAAAGAGAGAACGAGAAGAAAGATGGAGAAAAAGAGAAGAGGAGAGAAGAGAAGGAGAGAGCGGAAAAGAAAGAAGGAGAGGAGAAGGAGAGGAAAAGAGAGGAGAAGAAAGAACAAGGGGGGAAGAGAAGGAGAGAAGAGGAGAGGAAAAGAGAGAACAAGAGGAGTAAAAGAGAGAACGAGA
>NW_027669860.1:0-1000 GCF_964188305.1 Podarcis bocagei | reverse complement strand
GGTTAGGGTAGGGATAGAGTAGGGTAGGGTAGGGTTGGGTTATGGTTAGGGTTAGGGGTAAGGGTTAGGGTTAGGGTAGGGTTAGGGTTAGGGTAAGGGAAGGGTTAGGGTTAGGGTTAGGGTTAGGGTTAGTGTAGGGTTAGGGTTAGGGGTAGGGTTAGGGTTAGGGTTAGGGTATGGTTAGGTTTAGGATAAGGGTTAGGGTTAGGCTTGGAGTTAAGGGTTAGGGTTAGGGTTAGGGTTAGGGTTATCGATTAGGGTTAGGGTTAGGGTTAGGAGTAGGGTTAGGTTAAGGGGTTAGGGTAGGGTTAGGGTTAGGGTAGGGTAGGCTAGGGTAGGGTTATGGTTAGGGTTTGGGTTAAGGTTAGGGTTAGGGTAGGGTCATGGTTAGGGTTAGGGTTTGGGTTAGGGTTAGGGTTAGGGTTAGGGTTAGGGTTAGGGTTAGGGTTAGGGTTAGGGTTAGGGTATGGTTAGGTTTAGGATAAGGGTTAGGGTTAGGCTTAGAGTTAAGGGTTAGGTTTAGGGTTAGGGTTAGGGTTAGGGTTATCGATTAGGGTTAGGGTTAGGGTTAGGAGTAGGGTTAGGTTAAGGGGTTAGGGTAGGGTTAGGGTTAGGGTTAGGGTAGGATAGGGTAGGGTTATGGTTAGGGTAAGGGGTTAGGGTTAGGGTTAGGGTAGGGTCATGGTTAGGGTTTGGGTTAGGGTTAGGGTTAGGGTTAGGGTAGGGTTAGGGTTAAGGTTAGGGTTAGGGTAGGGATAGAGTAGGGTAGGGTTGGGTAGGGTTGGGTTAGGGTTAGGGGTAAGGGTTAGGGTTAGGGTTAGGGTAGGGTTAGGGTTAGGGTAAGGGAAGGGTTAGGGTTAGGGTTAGGGTTAGGGTTAGGGTTAGGGTTAGGGTTAGGGTTAGGGTTAGGGTTAGTGTAGGGTTAGGGGTAGGGTTAGGGTTAGGGTTAGGGTATGGTTAGGTTTAGGATAAGGGTTAGGGTTAGGCTTAGAGTTAAGGG
>NW_027669862.1:0-2000 GCF_964188305.1 Podarcis bocagei | reverse complement strand
ATTGAAAAAGAATTTTCATGCAAGGTCTGAACAACTTTTTTTTGAAAAAATCCCTAAGCCGCGCGGTCACAATTTCAGCAAAAATCTGACGTTCTGGAATTCACTCAAACATGGTGCTAAACTGTTCCAAACGATGCCCTGAAAGTTTTTTCGGTGGAAACAGATGGGTTTTTATCATTGAAAAAGAATTTTCATGCAAGGTCTGAACAACTTTTTTTTGAAAAAATCCCTAAGCCGCGCGGTCACAATTTCAGCAAAAATCTGACGTTCTGGAATTCACTCAAAAATGGTGCCAAACTGTTGCAAACGATCCCCTGAAAGGTTTTTCGGTGGAAACAGATGGGTTTTTATCATAAAAACAGAATTAGCCCGCAAGGTCTGAACAACTTTTTTTTAAAAAAAATCCCTAAGCCGCGCGGTCACAATTTCAGCAAAAATCTGACGTTCTGGAATTCACTCAAAAATGGTGCCAAACTGTTGCAAACGATCCCCTGAAAGGTTTTTCGGTGGAAAAAGATGGGTTTTTATCATAAAAACAGAATTAGCCCGCAAGGTCTGAACAACTTTTTTTTAAAAAAAATCCCTAAGCCGCGCGGTCACAATTTCAGCAAAAATCTGACGTTCTGGAATTCACTCAAATATGGTGCCAAACTGTTGCAAACGATCCCCTGAAAGGTTTTCTGGTGGAAACAGATGGGTTTTTATCATAAAAACAGAATTAGCCCGCAAGGTCTGAACAACTTTTTTTTGAAAAAATCCCTAAGCTGCGCGGTCACAATTTCAGGAAAAATCTGACGTTCTGGAATTCACTCAAAAACGGTGCCAAACTGTTGCCAACGATGACCTGAAAGGTTTTTCGGTGGAAACAGATGGGTTTTTATCATTGAAAAATTATTTTCATGCAAGGTCTGAACAACTTTTTTTTGAAAAAATCCCTAAGCCGCGCGGTCACAATTTCAGCAAAAATCTGACGTTCTGGAATTCACTCAAAAATGGTGCCAAACTGTTACAAACGATCCCCTGAAAGGTTTTTCGGTGGAAACAGATGGGTTTTTATCATTGAAAAAGAATTTTCATGCAAGGTCTGAACAACTTTTTTTTGAAAAAATCCCTAAGCCGCGCGGTCACAATTTCAGCAAAAATCTGACGTTCTGGAATTCACTCAAACATGGTGCTAAACTGTTCCAAACGATGCCCTGAAAGTTTTTTCGGTGGAAACAGATGGGTTTTTATCATTGAAAAAGAATTTTCATGCAAGCTCTGAACAACTTTTTTTTTTGAAAAAATCCCTAAGCCGCGCGGTCACAATTTCAGCAAAAATCTGACGTTCTGGAATTCACTCAAAAATGGTGCCAAACTGTTGCAAACGATGACCTGAAAGGTTTTTCGGTGGGAATAGATGGGTTTTTATCATTGAAAAATTATTTTCATGCAAGGTCTGAACAACTTTTTTTAGAAAAAATCCCTAAGCCGCGCGGTCACAATTTCAGCAAAAATCTGACGTTCTGGAATTCACTCAAAAATGGTGCCAAACTGTTGCAAACGATCCCCTGAAAGGTTTTTCGGTGGAAACAGATGGGTTTTTATCATTGAAAAAGAATTTTCACGCAAGGTCTGAACAACTTTTTTTTGAAAAAATCCCTAAGCCGCGCGGTCACAATTTCAGCAAAAATCTGACGTGCTGGAATTCACTCAAAAATGGTGCCAAACTGTTGCAAACGATCCCCTGAAAGTTTTTTCGGTGGAAACAGATGGGTTTTTATCATTGAAAAAGAATTTTCACGCAAGGTCTGAACAACTTTTTTTTGAAAAAATCCCTAAGCCGCGCGGTCACAATTTCAGCAAAAATCTGACGTTCTGGAATTCACTCAAAAATGGTGCCAAACTGTTGCAAACGATCCCCTGAAAGGTTTTTCGGTGGAAACAGATGGGTTTTTATCATTGAAAAAGAATTTTCATGCAAGGTCTGAACAACTTTTTTTAGAAAAAATCCCTAAGCC
>NW_027669865.1:0-3000 GCF_964188305.1 Podarcis bocagei | reverse complement strand
AAAAAACCTTCTGTTTCGAGTGCCAAACCTTTCAGGAGAGCATTTTCAAGCTTTTGGCACCATTTTTGAGTGAATTGCCAAAAGTCAGATTATTGCTGAAATTGTGACCCCGGGGGTTAGGGATTTTTTCAAAAAAAAAATTTCTGCCGGTTAAGTTTTTGAGGGCTGATTTCTTGTCCTGTGATAAAAAGGCTTCGGTTTCGAGTGCCAAACCTTTCAGGGAAGAATTTTCAAGCTTTTGGCACCATTTTTGAGTGAATTGCCAAAAGTCAGATTTTTTGCTGAAATTGTGACCCCGGGGGTTAGGGATTTCTTCAAAAAAATATTTTCTGCCGGTTAACTTTTTGAGGGCTGATTTCTTGTCCTGTGATAAAAAGCCTTCTGTTTCGAGTGCCAAACCTTTCAGGAGAGCATTTTCAAGCTTTTGGCACCATTTTTGAGTGAATTGCCAAAAGCCAGATTTTTGCTGAAATTGTGACCCCGGGGGTTAGGGATTTTTTCAAAAAAATATTTTCTGCCGGTTAAGTTTTTGAGGGCTGATTTCTTGTCCTGTGATAAAAAGCCTTCTGTTTCGAGTGCCAAACCTTTCAGGGAAGAATTTTCAAGCTTTTGGCACCATTTTTGAGTGAATTGCCAAAACTCAGATTTTTGCTGAAATTGTGACCCCGGGGGTTAGGGATTTTTTCAAAAAAATATTTTCTGCCGGTTAAGTTTTTGAGGGCTGATTTCTTGTCCTGTGATAAAAAGCCTTCTGTTTCGAGTGCCAAACCTTTCAGGGAAGAATTTTCAAGCTTTTGGCACCATTTTTGAGTGAATTGCCAAAAGTCAGATTTTTGATGAAATTGTGACCCCGAGGGTTAGGGATTTCTTCAAAAAAATATTTTCTCCCGGTTAAGTTTTTGAGGGCTGATTTCTTGTCCTGTGATAAAAAGCCTTCTGTCTTGAGTTCCAAACCTTTCAGGAGAGTATTTTCAAGCTTTTGGCACCATTTTTGAGTGAATTGCCAAAAGTCAGATTTCTGCTGAAATTGTTAGGGATTTTTTCAAAAAAATATTTTCTGCCCTTTAACTTTTTGAGGGCTGATTTCTTGTCCTGTGATAAAAAGCCTTCTGTCTTGAGTTCCAAACCTTTCAGGAGAGCATTTTCAAGCTTTTGGCACCATTTTTGAGTGAATTGCCAAAAGCCAGATTTTTGCTGAAATTGTGACCCCGGGGGTTAGGGATTTTTTCAAAAAAATATTTTCTGCCGGTTAAGTTTTTGAGGGCTGATTTCTTGTCCTGTGATAAAAAGGCTTCGGTTTCGAGTGCCAAACCTTTCAGGGAAGAATTTTCAAGCTTTTGGCACCATTTTTGAGTGAATTGCCAAAAGTCAGATTTTTTGCTGAAATTGTGACCCCGGGGGTTAGGAATTTCTTCAAAAAAATATTTTCTGCCGGTTAACTTTTTGAGGGCTGATTTCTTGTCCTGTGATAAAAAGCCTTCTGTTTCGAGTGCCAAACCTTTCAGGAGAGCATTTTCAAGCTTTTGGCACCATTTTTGAGTGAATTGCCAAAAGCCAGATTTTTGCTGAAATTGTGACCCCGGGGGTTAGGGATTTTTTCAAAAAAATATTTTCTGCCGGTTAAGTTTTTGAGGGCTGATTTCTTGTCCTGTGATAAAAAGCCTTCTGTTTCGAGTGCCAAACCTTTCAGGGAAGAATTTTCAAGCTTTTGGCACCATTTTTGAGTGAATTGCCAAAAGTCAGATTATTGCTGAAATTGTGACCCCGGGGCTTAGGGATTTTTTCAAAAAAAAAATTTCTGCCGGTTAAGTTTTTGAGGGCTGATTTCTTGTCCTGTGATAAAAAGCCTTCTGTTTCGAGTGCCAAACCTTTCAGGGAAGAATTTTCAAGCTTTTGGCACCATTTTTGAGTGAATTGCCAAAAGTCAGATTTCTGCTGAAATTGTGACCCCGGGGGTTAGGGATTTCTTCAAAAAAATATTTTCTCCCGGTTAAGTTTTTGAGGGCTGATTTCTTGTCCTGTGATAAAAAGCCTTCTGTTTCGAGTGCCAAACCTTTCAGGAGAGCATTTTCAAGCTTTTGGCACCATTTTTGAGTGAATTGCCAAAAGTCAGATTTCTGCTGAAATTGTGACCCCGGGGGTTAGGGATTTTTTCAAAAAAATATTTTCTCCCGGTTAAGTTTTTGAGGGCTGATTTCTTGTCCCGTGATAAAAAGCCTTCCGTTTCGAGTGCTAATCCTTTCAGGAGAGCATTTTCAAGCTTTTGGCACCATTTTTGAGTGAATTGCCAAAAGTCAGATTTTTGATGAAATTGTGACCCCGAGGGTTAGGGATTTCTTCAAAAAAATATTTTCTCCCGGTTAAGTTTTTGAGGGCTGATTTCTTGTCCTGTGATAAAAAGCCTTCTGTCTTGAGTTCCAAACCTTTCAGGAGAGCATTTTCAAGCTTTTGGCACCATTTTTGAGTGAATTGCCAAAAGTCAGATTTCTGCTGAAATTGTTAGGGATTTTTTCAAAAAAATATTTTCTCCCGGTTAAGTTTTTGAGGGCTGATTTCTTGTCCTGTGATAAAAAGCCTTCTGTTTCGAGTGCCAAACCTTTCAGGGAAGAATTTTCAAGCTTTTGGCACCATTTTTGAGTGAATTGCCAAAAGTCAGATTTCTGCTGAAATTGTGACCCCGGAGGTTAGGGATTTTTTCAAAAAAATATTTTCTGCCGGTTAAGTTTTTGAGGGCTGATTTCTTGTCCTGTGATAAAAAGCCTTCTGTTTCGAGTGCCAAACCTTTCAGGGAAGAATTTTCAAGCTTTTGGCACCATTTTTGAGTGAATTGCCAAAAGTCAGATTTTTGATGAAATTGTGACCCCGAGGGTTAGGGATTTCTTCAAAAAAATATTTTCTCCCGGTTAAGTTTTTGAGGGCTGATTTCTTGTCCTGTGATAAAAAGCCTTCTGTCTTGAGTTCCAAACCTTTCAGGAGAGCATTTTCAAGCTTTTGGCACCA
>NW_027669866.1:0-3000 GCF_964188305.1 Podarcis bocagei | reverse complement strand
AAAAATATTTTCTGCCGGTTAAGTTTTTGAGGGCTGATTTCTTGTCCTGTGATAAAAAGCCTTCTGTTTTCATCGTCAAAGCTTTCAGGGGAGCATGAGCAACCGGTTGGCACCATTTTTGAGTGAATTGCCAAAAGTCAGATTTTTGCTGAAATATTTTCTGCCGGTTAAGTTTTTGAGGGCTGATTTCTTGTCCTGTGATAAAAAGCCTTCTGTTTCGAGTGCCAAAGCTTTCAGGGGAGCATTTGCAACCGGTTGGCACCATTTTTGAGTGAATTGCCAAAAGTCAGATTTTTGCTGAAATTGTGAGCCCTGGGGTTAGGGATTTCTTCAAAAAAATATTTTCTGCCGGTTAAGTTTTGAGGGCTGATTTCTTGTCCTGTGATAAAAAGCCTTCTGTTTTCATCGTCAAAACTTTCAGGGGAGCATGAGCAACCGGTTGGCACCATTTTTGAGTGAATTGCCAAAAGTCAGATTTTTGCTGAAATATTTTCTGCCGGTTAAGTTTTTGACGGCTGATTTCTTGTCCTGTGATAAAAAGCCTTCTGTTTTCATCGTCAAAGCTTTCAGGGGAGCATGAGCAACCGGTTGGCACCATTTTTGAGTGAATTGCCAAAAGTCAGATTTTTGCTGAAATATTTTCTGCCGGTTAAGTTTTTGAGGGCTGATTTCTTGTCCTGTGATAAAAAGCCTTCTGTTTCAAGTGCCAAACCTTTCAGGAGAGCATTTTCAAGCTTTTGGTACCATTTTTGAGTGAATTGCCAAAAGCCAGATTTTTGCTGAAATTGTGACCCCGGTGGTTAGGGATTTCTACAAAAAAATATTTTCTGCCGGTTAACTTTTTGAGGGCTGATTTCTTGTCCTGTGATAAAAAGCCTTCTGTTTCGAGTGCCAAACCTTTCAGGAGAGCATTCTCAAGCTTTTGGCACCATTTTTGGATGAATTGCCAAAAGTCAGATATTTGCTGAAATTGTGACCCCGGGGCTTAGGGAATTTTTCAAAAAAATATTTTCTGGAGGTTAAGTTTTTGAGGGCTGATTTCTTGTCCTGTGATAAAAAGCCTTCTGTTTCGAGTGTCACACCTTTCAGGGGAGCATTTTCAAGCTTTTGGCAACATTTTTGAGTGAAATGCCAAAAGTCAGATTTTTGCTGAAATTGTGACCCCGGGCGGGGCTTAGGGATTTCTTCAAAAAAATATTTTCTGCCGGTTAAGTTTTTGAGGGCTGATTTCTTGTCCTGTGATAAAAAGCCTTCTGTTTCCATCGCCAAAGCTTTCAGGGGAGCATTTCCAACCGGTTGGCACCATTTTTGAGTGAATTGCCAAAAGTCAGATTTTTGCTGAAATTGTGACCCCGGGGCTTAGGGATTTTTTCAAAAAAAAAATTCTGCTGGTTAAGTTTTAGAGGGCTGATTTCTTGTCCTGTGATAAAAAGCCTTCTGTTTCCATTGCCAAAGCTTTCAGGGGAGCATTTGCAACCGGTTGGCACCATTTTTGAATGAATTGCCAAAAGTCAGATTTTTGCTGAAATTGTGACCCCAGGGCTTAGGAATTTTTTCAAAAAAATATTTTCTGGCGGTTAAGTTTTTGAGGGCTGATTTCTTGTCCTGTGATAAAAATCCTTTTGTTTTCATCGCCAATGCTTTCAGGGGAGTATTAGGAACCGGTTGGCACCATTTTTGAGCGAACTGCCAAAAGTCAGATTTTCCTGAAATTGTGACCCCGGGTCTTAGGGAATTTTTCAAAAAAATATTTTCTGGAGGTTAAGTTTTTGAGGGCTGATTTCTTGTCCTGTGATAAAAAGCCTTCTGTTTCGAGTGCCAAACCTTTCAGGAGAGCATTTTCAAGCTTTTGGCACCATTTTTGAGTGAATTGCCAAAAGTCAGATTTTTGCTGAAATTGTGACCCCGGGGGTTAGGGATTTTTTCAAAAAAATATTTTCTGCCGGTTAAGTTTTTGAGGGCTGATTTCTTGTCCTGTGATAAAAAGCCTTTTGTTTTCATCGCCAAAGCTTTCAGGGGAGCATTAGCAACCGGTTGGCACCATTTTGAGCGAACTGCCAAAAGTCAGATTTTTGCTGAAATTGTGACCCCGGGGCTTAGGAATTTTTTCAAAAAAGTCTTTTCCGCCGGTTAGGTTTTTGAGGGCTGATTTCCTGTCCTGTGATAAAAAGCCTTCTGTTTCGAGTGCCAAACCTTTCAGGAGAGCATTTTCAAGCTTTTGGCACCATTTTTGAGTGAATTGCCAAAAGTCAGATTTTTGCTGAAATTGTGACCCCGGGGTTTAGGGATTTCTTCAAAAAAATATTTTCTGCCAGTTAATTTTTGAAGTCTGATTTCTTGTCCTGTGATGGAAAGCCTTCTGTTTCGAGTGCCAAACCGTTCAGGAGAGCATTTTCAAGCTTTTGGTACCATTTTTGAGTGAACTGCCAAAAGCCAGATTTTTGCTGAAATTGTGACCCCGGTGGTTAGGGATTTCTTCAAAAAAATATTTTCTGCCGGTTAACTTTTTGAGGGCTGATTTCTTGTCCTGTGATAAAAAGCCATCTGTTTGGAGTGCCAAAGCTTTCAGGGGAGCATTTTCAAGCTTTTGGCACCATTTTTGAGTGAATTGCCAAAAGTCAGATTTTTGCTGAAATTGTGACCCCGGGGGTTAGGGATTTCTTCAAAAAAATATTTTCTGCCGGTTAAGTTTTTGAGGGCTGATTTCTTGTCCTGTGATAAAAAGCCTTCTGTTTCGAGTGCCAAAGCTTTCAGGGGAGCATTTGCAACCGGTTGGCACCATTTTTGAGTGAATTGCCAAAAGTCAGATTTTTGCTGAAATTGTGAGCCCTGGGCTTAGGGATTTCTTCAAAAAAATATTTTCTGCCGGTTAAGTTTTTGAGGGCTGATTTCTTGTCCTGTGATAAAAAGCCTTCTGTTTTCATCGTCAAAGCTTTCAGGGGAGCATGAGCAACCGGTTGGCACCATTTTTGAGTGAATTGCCAAAAGTCAGATTTTTGC
>NW_027669867.1:0-3000 GCF_964188305.1 Podarcis bocagei | reverse complement strand
AAAGGAAAAGAGATGAAATGAGGGGAAGTGAGAGGGGGAAATGAAAGGAAGTGAGTGCAAATAAGGGGAAAAGAGAGGGAAAGAAAAGGAAATGAGGGGAAATGAGAGGAAGTGAGGGGTAAAATGAAAGGAGGGCAAATAAGAGGAAATGAGAGGGAACGAGGGGGAAAGAGAGGACAAAGAAATGAAGTCAAATGAAAGGAAATGAGGGGAAGTGAGAGGGCAAATGAAAGGAAATGCGAGAGCAAAGAAGAGGAAACGAGGGAAAGTGAGTGGGCAAATGAAAGGAAGTGAGAGGAGAAATATGAGGAAACGAGGGGAAAAGAGGAAAATGAAAGGAAGTGAGAGGGTAAATGAAAGGGAAAATGAAAGGAAGTGAGGGGAAGCGAGAGGAAGTGAGAGGGAAAATGTAAGGAAGTGAGGGGAAGCGATAGGGCAAATGAAAGGAAATGAGGGGAAATGGGAGGAAGCAAGAGGGGAAATGAGAAAAAGTGAGAGGGCAAAGAAGGGGAAAAGAGGAGAAAGGAGAGGAAGCGAGAGGGCAAAGGAAATGAGGGGAAATGGGAGGAAGTGAGAGGGCGAATGAAAGGAAGTGAGAGGCGTAATAAGATGAAACGAGGGGAAAGAGAGGAAAATTAAAGGAAGTGAGAGGGGAAATGAAAGGAAGTGAGAGGGCAAAGAAGAGGAAAAAAGGGGAAGCGAGAGGAAGAAAGAGGGCAAATGAAAGGGCAAATAAGAGGAAACGAGAGGACAAATGAAAGGAAGTGAGAGGGGAAAGGAGAGGAAGAGAGAGGGCAAATGAAAGGAAGTGAGGGGAAAGGAGAGGAAGTGAGAGGGGAAATGAAAGGAAAAGAGTGGAAGCAAGAGGAAGTGAGAGGGCAAAGGAAAGGAAATGAGAGTGAAAACAAGAGGGGAAATGAAAGGAAGTGAGAGGGCAAAGGAAAGGAAATGAGAGTGAAAACAAGAGGGGAAATGAAAGGAAGTGAGAGGGCAAATGAAAGGGCAAACAGGAAAGGAGAGGAAAAGAGAGGACAAATGAAAGGAAGTGAGAGGGCAAAGAAGAAATGAGGGGAAATGAGAGGAAGTGAGGGGTAAAATGAAAGGAGGGCAAATAAGAGGAAATGAGAGGAAACTAGGGGAAGAGAGGGCAAAGAAATGAAAGCAAATGAAAGCAAATGAGGGGAAGTGAGAGGGCAAATGAAAGGAAGTGAGGAAAAGTGAGAGGAAGTGAAAGGAAATGAGAGGGCAAATTAAAGGAAGTGAGAGGGTAAATGAATGAAAATGAGGGGAAGTGATGGGAAAAAAGAGGGCAAAGAAATGAAGGCAAATGAAAGGAAATGAGGAAAAGTGAGAGGGCAAATGAAAGATGAAGTGAGAGGAAATGGGAGGAAGCGAGAGGGCAAAGGAAAGGAAATGAGAAAGCAAATGAAAGGAAAATAGGGGAAACGAGGAAGGAAAAGGGGGAAAGAGGACAAATGAAAGGAAGTGAGAGGGCAACTGAAAGGAAATGAGGGGAAACAAGAGGAAGTGAGAGGGGAACTGAAAGGAAATGAGGGGAAGTGAGAGGGCAAATGAAAGGAAGTGAGAGCAAACAAGAGGAAAAGAGGGGAAGCGAGAGGAAGTGAGAGGAAATGAGAGGAAAATAGGGGAAACAAGAGGAAACGAAAGGAAATGGGAGGAAAAGGGAGGAGAAATGAAAGGAAATGAGGGGAAGCGAGAGGAAAAGAGGGCAAAGGAAGGAAGATGCAAGTGGGAAATGATGTATTTTCAAAAAGCAGAATAACGTCCAATTGGAAAAGGAGATTTTTCAAAAAAATCCCAATGACATCCGAGAGCAAAACGAAATCTGCATTTCAAACCAGAATTAAGATGCAAGGTGAAAACGATCTATTCCTTCCTTCCTTCCTTCCTCACTCCCTCCTTCCTTCTTTCCATTCCTCCCTCGTTCCCTCCTCCCTCCTTCCTTCCTTCCATCCTTCCTCTCTCCTTCCTTCCCTCCTTCCTTCCTTCTCTCCCTCCTTCCTTCCTTCCATTCCTCCTTCCTTCCCTCCCTCCCTCCTTCCTTCCCTCCCTCCCTCCTTCCTTCCTTCCCTCTCTCCCTCCTTCCTTCCCTCCTTCCTTCCTTCCTTCCCTCCCTCCCTCCTTTCTTCCTTCATTCCCTCCCTCGTTCCTTCCTTCCCTCCCTCCTTCCTTCCTTCCTTCCTTCCCTCCCTCCCTCCTTCCTTCATCCCTCTTTCTTTCTTGTCCCTCTTTCTTTCTTCCCTCCTTCCTTCTGTCCTTCCCTCCCTCCCTCCTTCCTTCCACCCTCCCTCCCTCTTTCCTTCCTTCCTTCCTTCCTTTTCTATTTCCTGCTGTTGCGGAAAAAATGCAAGCTAAGAACTATATATTTTAAACCAGGATAAAATCCAAGCTGAAAATTATATATATTTCAAACCAGAATAAACTATATATTTTAAACCGGGATAAGACGCAAGCTGAGAACCATATATTTCAAACCAGGATAAACTATATATTTTAAACCAGGATAAACTATATATTTTAAACCAGAATAAACTATATATTTTAAACCGGGATAAGACGCAAGCTGAGAACTGTATATTTCAAACCAGGATAAACTATATATTTTAAACCAGGATAAAATCCAAGCTGAAAATTATATATATTTTAAACCAGGATAAACTATATATTTTAAACCGGGATAAGACGCAAGCTGAGAACTCTATATTTTAAACCAGGATAAACTATATATTTTAAACCAGGATAAACGATAGATTTTAAACCAGGATAAAATCCAAGCTGAAAATTATATATATTTTAAACCAGGATAAACTATATATTTTAAACCGGGATAAGACGCAAGCTGAGAACTCTATATTTTAAACCAGGATAAACTATATATTTTAAACCAGGATAAACGATAGATTTTAAAGCAGGATAAAATCCAAGCTGAAAATTATATATATTTCAAACCAGAATAAACTATATATTTTAAACCGGGAT
>NW_027669868.1:0-3000 GCF_964188305.1 Podarcis bocagei | reverse complement strand
GCATTTTCAAGCTTTTGGCACCATTTTTGAGAGAATTGCCAAAAGTCAGATTTTTGCTGAAATTGTGACCCCGGGGCTTAGGGATTTTTACAAAAAAATATTTTCTGCCGGTTAAGTTTTTGAGGACTGATTTCTTGTTCTGTGATAAAAAGCCTTCTGTTTCCATCGCGAAAGCTTTCAGGAGAGCATTTTCAAGCTTTTGGCACCATTTTTGAGTGAACTGCCAAAAGTCAGGTTGTTGCTGAAATTGTGACCCCGGGGCTTAGGGATTTTTTCAAAGAAATATTTTCTGCCGGTTAAGTTTTTGAGGGCTGATTTCTTGTCCTGTGATAAAAAGCCTTCTGTTTCCATCGCCAAAGCTTTCATGGGAGCATTTTCAAGCTTTTGGCACCATTTTTGAGTGAATTGCCAAAAGTCAGATTTTTGCTGAAATTGTGACCCCGGGGCTTAGGGATTTTTTCAAAAAAATATTTTCGGCCGGTTAAGTTTTTGAGGGCTGATTTCTTGTCCTGTGATAAAAAGCCTTCTGTTTCGAGTGTCAAACCTTTCAGGAGAGCATTTTCAAGCTTTTGGCACCATTTTTGAGTGAACTGCCAAAAGTCAGTTTTTTGCTGAAATTGTGACCCCAGGGCTTAGGGATTTTTTCAAAAAAATATCTTCTGCTGGTTAAGTTTTTGAGGGCTGATTTCTTGTCCTGTGATAAAAAGCCTTCTGTTTCCATCGCCAAAGCTTTCAGGGGAGCATTTTCAAGCTTTTGGCACTATTTTTGAGTGAATTGCCAAAAGTCAGATTTTTGCTGAAATTGTAACCCCGGGGCTTAGGGATTTTTACAAAAAAATATTTTCTGCCGGTTAAGTTTTTGAGGACTGATTTCTTGTTCTGTGATAAAAAGCCTTCTGTTTCCATCGCGAAAGCTTTCAGGAGAGCATTTTCAAGCTTTTGGCACCATTTTTGAGTGAACTGCCAAAAGTCAGTTTGTTGCTGAAATTGTGACCCCGGGGCTTAGGGATTTTTTCAAAGAAATATTTTCTGCCGGTTAAGTTTTTGAGGGCTGATTTCTTGTCCTGTGATAAAAAGCCTTCTGTTTCCATCGCCAAAGCTTTCAGGGGAGCATTTTCAAGCTTTTGGCACCATTTTTGAGTGAACTGCCAAAAGTCAGATTTTTGCTGAAATTGTGACCCCGGGGCTTAGGGATTTTTTCAAAAAAATATTTTCTGCCGGTTAAGTTTTTCAGGGCTGATTTCTTGTCCTGTGATAAAAAGCCTTCTGTTTCGAGTGCCAAACCTTTCAGGAGAGCATTTTCAAGCTTTTGGACGATTTTTGAGTGAATTTCCAAAAGTCAGATTTTTGCTGAAATTGTGACCCCGGGGCTTAGGGATTTTTTCAAAAAAATATTTTCTGCCGGTTAAGTTTTTGAGGGCTGATTTCTTGTCCTGTGATAAAAAGCCTTCTGTTTCGAGCGCCAAACCTTTCAGGAGAGCATTTTCAACCTTTTGGCACCATTTTTGAGTGAATTGCCAAAAGTCAGATTTTTGCTGAAATTGTGACCCCGGGGCTTAGGGATTTTTTGAAAAAAATATTTTCTGCCGGTTAAGTTTTTCAGGGCTGATTTCTTGTCCTGTGATAAAAAGCCTTCTGTTTCGAGTGCCAAACCTTTCAGGGGAGCATTTTCAAGCTTTTGGACGATTTTTGAGTGAATTTCCAAGAGTCAGATTTTTGCTGAAATTGTGACCCAGGCTGGGGTTTAGGGATTTTTTCAAAAAAAATATTTTCTGCCGGTTAAGTTTTTGAGGACTGATTTCTTGTCCTGTGATAAAAAGCCTTCTGTTTCGAGTGCCAAACCTTTCAGGAGAGCATTTTCAAGCTTTTGGCACCATATTTTGAGAGAATTGCCAAAAGTCAGATTTTTGCTGAAATTGTGACCCCGGGGCTTAGGGATTTTTTCAAAAAAATATTTTGTGCCGGTTAAGTTTTTGAGGGCTGATTTCTTGTCCTGTGATAAAAAGCCTTCTGTTTCGAGTGCCAAACCTTTCAGGAGAGCATTTTCAAGCTTTTGGACGATTTTTGAGTGAATTGCCAAAGGTCAGATTTTTGCTGAAATTGTGACCCCGGGGCTTAGGGATTTTTTCAAAATAATATTTTCTGCCGGTTAAGTTTTTGAGGGCTGATTTCTTGTCCTGTGATAAAATGACTTCTGTTTCCATCGCCAAAGCTTTCAGGGGAGCATTTTCAAGCTTTTGGCACCAATTTTGAGTGAATTGCCAAAAGTCAGATTTTTGCTGAAATTGTGACCCCGGGGCTTAGGGATTTTTTCAAAAAAATATTTTCTGCCGGTTAAGTTTTGAGGACTGATTTCTTGTCCTGTGATAAAAAGCCTTCTGTTTCGAGTACCAAACCTTTCAGGAGAGCATTTTCAAGCTTTTGGCACCATTTTTTGAGAGAATTGCCAAAAGTCAGATTTTTGCTGAAATTGTGACCCCGGGGCTTAGGGATTTTTTCAAAAAAATATTTTCTGCCGGTTTAGTTTTTGAGGGCTGATTTCTTGTCCTGTGATAAAAAGCCTTCTGTTTCGAGTGCCAAAGCTTTCAGGAGAGCATTTTCAAGCTTTTGGACGATTTTTGAGTGAATTGCCAAAGGTCAGATTTTTGCTGAATTTCTGACCCCGGGGCTTAGGGATTTTTTCAAAAAAATATTTTCTGCCGGTTAAGTTTCTGAGGGCTGATTTCTTGTCCTGTGATAAAAAGCCTTCTGTTTCGAGTGCCAAACCTTTCAGGGGAGCATTTGCAACCGGTTGGCACCATTTTTGAGTGAATTGCCAAAAGTCAGATTTTTGCTGAAATTGTGACCCCGGGGCTTAGGGATTTTTTCAAAAAAATATTTTCTGCCGGTTAAGTTTTTGAGGGCTGATTTCTTGTCCTGTGATAAAAAGCCTTCTGTTTCGAGTGCCAAACCTTTCAGGGGAGCATTTTCAAGCTTTTGGACGATTTTTGAGTGAATTGC
>NW_027669870.1:0-9033 GCF_964188305.1 Podarcis bocagei | reverse complement strand
AAAGCAAGGATGAAATGTGTCTTATAAGACAGAATGTGCTTTATTACCATTAAAAAATACAATTGAGGTTAGTGCACCTTTCAGAATGGATCTATGGCTACAATTTTATGCACAGTGCACTGAACTCACAGGGCCATGCTTCCAAGTAAACATGCATGGAATAAGCCTGTAAACATCTTTGCCCTAACACACCCAATGTCGCTGCTGCTGAGACACTATGATTCTTTGTCAAGTAGCAGTTAGCTATTGTCTGTGCCATCTCAAATGTAGTGATGTGGTCCCAGAACGCCTAACGATGCTGTGAGGTTGCTGGTGATGCACAACACAAATCCGTGTCCAAGCCAGCTGCAGTCTATGACCCATTCATATTTTAAACCTTTTAAAAAAAAACTTTCAACGCTGAGTGCTTTTACTTTCTGTAACCATAATGGATTAGAAATATGTCTTTGTGCACTTCCTCCCTTCCCAAGTTTTGAGCATTAACATAAGTACCCTCCTCTTTCAATTTATTCTGAGGAAATTTCCATTTCCCTGTCTTTATTAGCAGGTTATGAAGATAAGGCACCAGGGGTAAACAATTTTGTCTCCAACTTGCAGGAGTTTCCCAAACTTCTCAGTTTCCCAAGAATTAGGGGGCCATGTAAAGTCTGGTGGGATGCAAAGATCTGCAACCTAAACAGAAAGCTGTGCCATGCACACAAATTGGGAGTTCTAATGGAATGAACAGCTGTAAGAGCTCACACTAACACCAACAACCGCAAAGACTTATCAAGGGCCAAGTCTCTCTTTTAAAAGATCTTCGCGTCATAGAGAATATCACAGTAGACGTAGCTCATAAAATCAGCTAATTAAACTACACTTAGTGCAAAGGTACGTAATATCAGCACAAACTAGGCCATGTAACCTTGTAAAGAGGTGCCTGGGTTTAACAGTACTATAACATGATTTTGCTTCCTGCACTACTGCTCAAGGCCACTTGCCTCATTTTCTTTAATTGTGTTATGTGCACACTTGAGCATTTGTTTCTTTCATCTGGTTGTATTACGCACAACGTTTTGTTGGATATTAAAAGAATTCAATAAAAATTGTGATATTTATATTGGTTAATACTCTTTCCACAGGCATGCAGGGACAGATAGCGATCTCTCTGTAGTGCAAATTCAATATTTATTTAAGAAGCAAATTTACTCTGGTGCTTTTACAAGCTAAATCTGGCACCTCCTGGCAATTAAACAGAGGCATATCAGCAACGTGACATGGGAGGAAGCGTCACTGAATTTCACTGAGGTTATACAGGTCTGAATGTTCAGCATTTTAAACTTCTGTCCAAACTTTGCTCTCTTAAATAAAAGATTAATGGTGAAATGTGGCAGGAATGTACAGCTGTAAAGTACAGACATAAGAGCACCCCTATAATACAGGGGAATTTAGGGGAGGGGAAGTATAATCCATGTTTCTACGTTTCTTAAAATTTGATATCTCAGTACTCATGAGCTATTTCTGTTTGCAGATTAATAAACCAATAAATTAGAAAAAGGTCAACTTGCAGTTAGTTAAGGCTACCAATCAATTGAGGTACCAATCAATCTTGCTTTTATGTGACCAAAATAAATCCTGTAGTTTAGACAGTTGTTTCTGCATGGCTTAGCTGTAGATGCATTGTAATTAACTGTATTTAGTACTGGTACATGACTTACTTCACATTCAAAGCTAATGCAATATTAAAGTTCTGTCCACACGTTAAATAACATACATAAAGAAATGGAGCTTGACCCTTTTGTCCTACAGATAATTTAAAAAGGGTATGTTGGTGCACTCTGGTGGTTGCTTTTGTAACTATTTTTAATAAACAAGTGGGATGAGAGGAAACAAATAGTAGAAATGTAGAGGATACCACTCTTCACCAAGTAGTCACTTCATTGTGCAATGAATGACTGTCCTACATATATGGAAATCAATGGAATTTCCTACCAAGATGTATTAACCTTGATCCAGGAACAGTGCTAGATTGTATGACATTTGTATGTAAATATCCCAATATGCAACAGACTGCTTTGCACTGCCTCTGCCATAACCTGAAAAAGAGTAACCAATATTTATTCTTGGCTTATTGCTTGTGGTTTGTTTGTGGGAGATTGTTATGTAGTGTAGTTTCACCCTGGGCCAACAGGGGGATACTGTATATAGTTTTCACTCAGGTCTGTAGATAGTTTTCACTCAGGTCCGCGGCAGTTAGTTTAGGCGGGAACTCTGAGCTGTTGTGGTTACAATGTTGACAGCCGGCTGCCTATAAATACAGGCCGGCTGAGCTGTTCGCAGTCAGTTCTATTCCAGCTTGTCTTAATAAAGAGCTACTTGAAGAAATCGCTGTGCCGGCTGCTATGTCAACCCACTACTTAATACTGGCGACGAGGATGGGATGGATGGACATCAGAGCACAGCCAGATGCGGCCAGCCTCTGAACTGAGCTGAATCACTGAGCGAAATCACTGAGCGAAATCACTGGGCAGAACCAATTCAGAGCTGACTGTTCTGGCTAGAGCACTGTGTTCCATCCATCGCCCTTCACGCCGGCATCGGAATCATGGCTTCACTTGTGCCTCTAACGCCGTTTGCGCCAGCCTCTGAGTCATGGGACTCCTACCTCGCTCGGTTCGACTGCTACCTCCAAGCCAACGAGCTGACAGCAGTATCAGTGGATCGGAAGCGGGGCCTATTCCTCAGCCTCTGTGGGCCTGAGGTGTTTGAGACGGCCCGAGCATTGGTTGCGCCTGAAGCAGTCCAGGCAACACCATGGGACACGATCCAAGAGAAGCTCCGCAACCACTACGCATCAAAGCCGTCCAAGATTGCTGCCCGCCATGCGTTCTACCACTGGAACCAGGCAGAGGGGGAGTCAATCAACAACTACGCCACCGCCCTGCGACAGGCTGCAATGCACTGTGAGTTCCGAGACTTAGACGATGCCCTGATGGATCGAATCGTCTGCGGGGTCCGGGACATCCATCTGCAACGGCGTCTCCTAGCCAAGCCAGACCTCACGCTACAGAAAGCCATTGAGGAGGCTGTGGCCTCAGAAGCTGCTGAACGCTCCGCCCAGGAGATCCGCAAGTCCAGCAGCCCGCGTCTTGCTAGGGGGCCAGTTCCGGTGCATCATGAAGAGGCCAGCAGTGATGAGGCATCCTCCAGTGAAGACGATGACGTGCACCAGACAAAGCGGGAGCGCAGGAAGCTCCAACAGAAGTCCAAGGGCCAACCGGAATGTGCTGGCTGCGGAGGCGACCATTCCCGTGCCAAGTGTCGATTCAGAGACGCCATCTGTAGGAGGTGTTCCAGAAGGGGCCACATCGCTAAGGTCTGCCGATCGGCTCCGTCTGACACCCCCCCTTCATCGACTCGCAAGTTCAAGTCTTCACTCCAGTCTGCCAAGGAAAGTTGTTTCGCTCTCACCAACTGCCGCTGCCCGTCTGGAACCACGATTGGCCAAACCGACTCGTCTACGCGACGCAAGCTGAACGTCACGGTGCTCATTGAAGGAGCTCCATGTGACATGGAGATCGACACCGGGTCTGCCCTGTCCATCGTGTCATGGAGCACCATCAAAAGACTGGTACCCAGAGTATCCAAAAGGCAACTCGACTCTCACCGCGTACACCTGAGAGACTACCAGGGAAACGACATTCCCGTGGTAGGCGTTGGCCGGTTCCGGATCGCCTTCAAGGATTTTTCGGGCCTGCTCCGGTTGGTGGTGGTCGAAGGTCAGCGGCCAAGCCTCCTAGGGCTAGACTGGTTTGATGCCCTCGGCCTGGAAGTCACCGGCATCAACTGCATCTCTAACGCAGAGACTGAGGGTCTGGTCAAAGACTTTGCCGAGGTTTTTGACGGCACCTTGGGACAATATACTGGTACGCCCATCTCCTTTAGCCTTGATCCACAAGTCGCCCCCATCAAGCTTAAGCCACGCCGGGTTCCCTTTGCTCTCAAGGCTAAGGTGGACGAACAATTGGACAAACTGATCGCCCAAGGAGTTTTGGAGCCCGTTGACCACGCAAAGTGGGAAACCCCCATCGTCACGCCTGTCAAGCCAGATGGGTCGGTGAGAATCTGCGCTGACTACAAGTGCACAATCAACAAGGCACTTCAGCAGCATGCTTATCCGGTTCCTGTTGTCCAACACCTGCTGCATTCCCTGGGTGAGGGTAAGGTCTTCGCTAAGCTGGACCTTGCCCAAGCCTATCAACAACTGCCAGTCGATGATGCCACTGCTGAAGCCCAGACGATCGTCACCCACCGGGGGGCATTCCGTTGCCGCCGGTTGCAGTTCGGGGTGAGTGTGGCTCCTGGCATCTTCCAAAGCCTTATGGAGCGTCTCCTGCAAGGGCTTCCGGGCGTGGTACCATATTTTGATGACGTCTTGGTGTCTGCAGACTCACACCAGCAGCTGTTCGAGCGCCTCCGTGCCGTGCTGTCCAGGTTCCAGGAGGCCGGGCTCAAGGTAAAGAGGGAGAAGTGCCTGATTGCCGTTCCACAGGTAGAGTTCCTGGGCTATCTTATCGATGCCTCCGGCCTTCATCCAACCACATCCAAGATCCGCGCTATCCAGCAGGCCCCCACCCCAAAGGACAAAACGGAGTTGCAGGCATTCCTGGGGCTGCTGAACTTTTATAACGTGTTCCTGCCCCACAAAGCCACAGTGGCTGAGCCTCTTCACCGACTCCTTAGCACTAAGACGCCTTGGGCCTGGGGTCATCGAGAGACGGCGGCCTTCAACGCGGTCAAGGCTCTCCTTTCTTCAGACAGTGTGCTGGTACAGTACAGTGAATCCAGACCGCTGGTCCTTGCCTGCGACGCCTCACCTTTTGGCATCGGTGCTGTCCTTAGTCACCGTTTTCCAGATGGAAGAGAAGCACCGCTCGCCTACTTTTCCAGGACACTATCTCCGGCGGAACGGAATTACAGCCAGCTCGACAAGGAGGCATTGGCACTTGTGGCTGGAGTGAAGAGGTTCCATGAATACCTCTATGGCAGGACTTTTGACCTCATCACTGACCACAAGCCACTCCTGGGCCTCCTCGCCGGTGATCGTCCAACTCCACCGGTCCTCTCACCACGCATGCTGTGATGGACTGTTTTCCTGGCTGCCTACCACTACCGGCTCATCCATCGCCCCGGGAAATCGATGGGCCATGCCGACGCCCTCAGCCGTTGCCCTCTTCCAGCATTTGTGGAAGACCCAGCTCCAGCTTCATCGCTCCTTCTGATTGAGGATCTTCCGGCAGCGCCTGTATCGGCTGCCACTGTGGCCTCCGCGTCTGCCCAGGATCGCACCATCAGCCGGGTGCTCAACTGGGTGTGGAGGGGGTGGCCACAAGGGCCTTTTGCATCGGAGTTCCAGCCCTTCGCAACCAGACAACATGAACTCTCAGCTCATCGCGGCTGTCTGCTGTGGGGAGACCGCGTCGTGATTCCCCAGGGACTCCATCAGCACGTCCTGGAGGCTCTGCACGTTGGTATCTTTTGGGACTGGGCATCCGCCATGCCCTAACGGCACCTTTTCATCCATCCAGCAACGGGCAAGCGGAAAGAATGGTGCGCTCGACAAAAGAGGCACTGGCGCGCCTGGACCGGGGAGACTGGCATGAGCGGGTCGCCGAATACTTGTTCGTGCAACACATCACTCCTCATGCGGCCACAGGGAGGAGTCCTGCTGAACTGCTTATGGGCCGCCGCCTCAGGTCACCGCTCGACCGGCTACACCCAGACTTTGCCGTGGCTGAACCCCCAGGCTGTGCCAACGCACCACGGTCATTTGTCCCAGGAAACCAGGTCTTTGCCCGGAACTATGTGGGGGACATCCCTTGGGTGCCAGCCACAGTAGTGGGAGTCACTGGACCTCGCTCGTACCAGGTGGCACTCGAAGACGGACGTTTGTGGCGACGGCACATAGACCAGCTTAGGCGCAGGGTTGGCGACTTGGACACTACCGAGGTGCCCCCAACTGCGCTTGCGGCTCCAGAAGAGACACGTACAGATGGCGAGGCCCCACCTACACCTCCCTCGCAAACTGCCAGCGTGGAGCCGAACCAAGCCGTCTCAGAACAGACTCAGACCACTCCACTTGCGGAGGCTCCACCCACAGCAGCGGATCCAGGGGAGTTGGTTCCAACGCCACCTAGGGTCGCACCACAACCTCAGCGAGAACTGTGTGGCCCTCCGGACTTGGCTACCAGTCCCCGGCGGTCTGGCAGAGTTTCCAAGCGCCCAACTCATTTAAAGGACTACGTTGTTGGACAGGTATCACTGTTGGTCTAAGTATGGGAAATGTAACCGATATGCTTTTGTGCCTAATTGAACCATTACGCGTAGTGCTGTATATAAGGAAACCATTACGATTGTAACTAACGCCTTATCTCGGTGGGGAGGGGTGTTATGTAGTGTAGTTTCACCCTGGGCCAACAGGGGGATACTGTATATAGTTTTCACTCAGGTCTGTAGATAGTTTTCACTCAGGTCCGCGGCAGTTAGTTTAGGCGGGAACTCTGAGCTGTTGTGGTTACAATGTTGACAGCCGGCTGCCTATAAATACAGGCCGGCTGAGCTGTTCGCAGTCAGTTCTATTCCAGCTTGTCTTAATAAAGAGCTACTTGAAGAAATCGCTGTGCCGGCTGCTATGTCAACCCACTACTTAATAGAGATAAATCAAAAACTTGGGTTCAGACATACTGCTATGCCATACTGTGGCTTAGCTCTCAGTAGCATGGCAACTACAGGAGGGGTGGGGAGAGAAGCAAAGCAGCCATGATTTTATCATTGCATTCACTTGCTCATCAAGCTATAGTTTGACTCAGTATTACATGCAAATGAGACCACAGGCTGCTTTACATCACAGGCTTACAAATAGCTTTTTTGAACTGTTTTATATGCCACGCTGCCCCTTTTTTCTTTTATAAATTCAATGTGTCTGATGGTTTGCAGGTCCGCCTTGTCTGACAGAGCACCCCATAAAGAAAGAAAAGCTCTTTTTCAAGTGCATTTGGTCCTGCTCTATGAGGATGCTCTTGAAATCAGTTCATCCTCCTTGAATTCATCTTCTAAGTGCATCAACGCTTTATATTTTCTATGCTATACTCCTTGTTATATTTTTGCCACTAGAGCTGATCTATATTTCTCTTTATTACTACAGTACACCCATTCACTTCTGCCAAATTGGTCACTACACCCAATACTCTTCTTACAATCCTTTGTTCTCATTTGTTTCTGCCCCTATAGTTTCAAACTGGAACCTGTTAAACAACGAGGGAAATAGCCCTCTCTCTGTGGACTAGAATTCTAAACACTGTCATTTAAGTCACTTTCCAACTCAAGTGTAGGGGGTGGACCCTGCATGAATTTTCTGAGTTTGGCATGTGCTATGGATCCATATGATATCTAACCATTTGCAATGAAATGTCGCAAAACAACAACAACAAGCCTAGAGTTGTACAGTGTACAGACAGCAACCATTTTAGGCGTGTCCAATTTCTCTCTCACTCACACACACCGCATGCCTCTTTGTCAAGCTGAAAGTTGGTATTCTCAAAATTTTCACTCATATCTATAGTAAATTAGACAATGGGCAATTTGTCCCCCATTAATGGTATGCTTCATCTTGCCTAAAGGTAGGGCCAAGCCTGTATTTGCCTAGCACTCTGCCAGCTCTCATTCTGTAGACACGGAGCCCCTACAATCTGCTCATCATGAGTGAAGCACAATGTCTACAACACTTTCTCTGTGACAATGAGAGGCAGAAGCACAGCTCCACCACCAGCACCCCACATGGTGGAGCAAATGCTGGGCTCTGGCACAGAGGCCCCAAAGGCCTTGTTGATGCTGATGCCAGCCTCCCTATTAATTTAAAACCAAAAACAAGTACAGGTAAGTGATTTTACATACCAGCAGGAAACATCTGATGAGGTAGCTGCAACCACAACCATAATAACTTTCTCAGAATGCTTTTTGGCCACAACATTCAGTTCAGAGGCATTCTGAGAAATTAAGATGGCGCTGCTGCAATGGATTCTTCACCTGGCACTTCACTTTTCAGAGCTGGACTGTCTGTTGCTACCACCTTTCCCACTACTGCCTGCTATTCGCAATGAGGGAACTGCCAGAAGGCCCTCGGTTGTAGACCTCAGGGTCTAGGCTGAACAATAGGTACAGAGACACTCCTTCAAGTATACAGGGCTGAATCCGTTAAGGGCTTTAAAGGTCAACACCAACACTTTGAATTGTGCTTGGAAATGTACAGGGAGCCAATGAGTTTTAGGACCGGTGTTATATGGTCCTGGCTGCCATTGCCAATCACCAATCTGGCAGCTGCATTCTGGATTAATTGTAGTTTCTGGGTCACCTTCAAAGGTAGTCCCATGTAGAGCACATTGCAGTAGTCCAAGCAGGAGATAACCAGAGCATGTGCCACTCTGGCGAGACAGTGCATAGGCAGGTAGGGTCTCTGCCGGCATACCAAATGGAGCTGGTAGACAGACACACTGGACACTAGAATTGACCTGTGCCTCCATGGACAGCTGTGAGTCCTAAATGACCCCAAGGCTGTGCACCTGGTGCTTTAGGGGCACAGTTATCCCATTCAGTACCAGGGAGCCCCCCCATCCCACCCCTGCTCACTCCCTATCCCTCAGTTCTTCTGACTTGTTGGGATTCAACCTCAATCCATTAACTGCCATCCACCCTCCAACCGTGTATGATAAACTCACAACGTATAATCATAACTCAGAAATCCTAGAGCTTTTGAAAAATATCCATTCCTGTATTCCAGCCAGAAATGTAATGAGGAACAAATTACTAGAACTAATTTTAGAATACTTTTCAGATGTTTCCAGGTGGAAAGAGTTTGCAGTTGCACTGAATTGGTTGCTTGCCATCTGCTGGCTGAAATATAATGCTGCTGCAACGCAAAAGCACTTTCAGGAGTTTGTTAAATTCAAATGAGAGAAGACTTGGAGTATCAGTTAGCAAACCATTTCAGAGAGTAAT
>NW_027669871.1:0-9333 GCF_964188305.1 Podarcis bocagei | reverse complement strand
AATCTGACTTTTGGCAATTCACTCAAAAATGGTGCCAAAAGCTTGAAAATGCTCTCCTGAAAGGTTTGGCACTCGAAACAGAAGGCTTTTTATCACAGGACAAGAAATCAGCCCTCAAAAACTTAACCGGCAGACAATATTTTTTTGAAAAAATCCCTAAGCCCCGGGGTCACAATTTCAGCAAAAATCTGACTTTTGGCAATTCACTCAAAAATGGTGCCAAAAGCTTGAAAATGCTCTCCTGAAAGGTTTGGCACTCGAAACAGAAGGCTTTTTATCACAGAAAAAGAAATCAGCCCTCAAAAACTTAACCGGCAGAAAATATTTTTTTGAAAAAATCCCTGAGCCCCGGGGTCACAATTTCAGCAAAAATCTGACTTTTGGCAATTCACTCAAAAATGGTGCCAGAAGCTTATAAATGATCCCCTGAAAGCTTTGGTGATGGAAACAGAAGGCTTTTTATCACAGGACGAGAAATCAGCCCTCAAAAACTTAACCGGCAGAAAAATTTTTTTTGAAAAAATCCCTAAGCCCCGGGGTCACAATTTCAGCAAAAATCTGACTTTTGGCAATTCACTCAAAAATGGTGCCAGAAGCTTGAAAATGCTCTCCTGAAAGGTTTGGCACTCGATACAGAAGGCTTTTTATCACAGGACAAGAAATCAGCCCTCAAAAACTTAACCGGCAGAAAATATTTTTTTGAAAAAATCCCTAAGCCCCGGGGTCACAATTTCAGCAAAAATCTGATTTTTGGCAATTCACTCAAAAATGGTGCCAGAAGCTTGCAAATGATCCCCTGAAAGCTTTGGCGATGGAAACAGAAGGTTTTTTATCACAGGACAAGAAATCAGCCCTCAAAAACTTAACCGGCAGAAAATATTTTTTTGAAAAAATCCCTAAGCCCCGGGGTCACAATTTCAGCAAAAATCTGACTTTTGGCAATTCACTCAAAAATGGTGCCAGAAGCTTATAAATGATCCCCTGAAAGCTTTGGTGATGGAAACAGAAGGCTTTTTATCACAGGACAAGAAATCAGCCCTCAAAAACTTAACCGGCAGAAAATATTTTTTTGAAAAAATCCCTAAGCCCCGGGGTCACAATTTCAGCAAAAATCTGACTTTTGGCAATTCACTCAAAAATGGTGCCAGAAGCTTGAAAATGCTCTCCTGAAAGGTTTGGCACTCGATACAGAAGGCTTTTTATCACAGGACAAGAAATCAGCCCTCAAAAACTTAACCGGCAGAAAATATTTTTTTGAAAAAATCCCTAAGCCCCGGGGTCACAATTTCAGCAAAAATCTGACTTTTGGCAATTCACTCAAAAATGGTGCCAAAAGCTTGAAAATGCTCACCTGAAAGGTTTGGCACTCTAAAAAGAAGGCTTTTTTATCACAGGACAAGAAATCAGCCCTCAAAAACTTAACCGGCAGAAAATATTTTTTTGAAAAAAAATCCCTAAGCCCCGGGGTCACAATTTCAGCAAAAATCTGACTTTTGGCAATTCACTCAAAAATGGTGCCAAAAGCTTGAAAATGCTCTCCTGAAAGGTTTGGCACTCTAAAAAGAAGGCTTTTTTATCACAGGACAAGAAATCAGCCCTCAAAAACTTAACCGGCAGAAAATATTTTTTTGAAAAAATCCCTAAGCCCCGGGGTCACAATTTCAGCAAAAATCTGACTTTTGGCAATTCACTCAAAAATGGTGCCAGAAGCTTATAAATGATCCCCTGAAAGCTTTGGCGATGGAAACAGAAGGCTTTTTATCACAGGACAAGAAATCAGCCCTCAAAAACTTAACCGGCAGAAAATATTTTTTTGAAAAAATCCCTAAGTCCCGGGGTCACAATTTCAGCAAAAATCTGACTTTTGGCAATTCACTCAAAAATGGTGCCAAAAGCTTGAAAATGCTCTCCTGAAAGGTTTGGAACTCGAAACAGAAGGCTTTTTATCACAGGACAAGAAATCAGCCCTCAAAAACTTAACCGGCAGAAAATATTTTTTTGAAAAAATCCCTAAGCCCCGGGGTCACAATTTCAGCAAAAATCTGACTTTTGGCAATTCACTCAAAAATGGTGCCAGAAGCTTATAAATGATGCCCTGAAAGCTTTGGCGATGGAAACAGAAGGCTTTTTATCACAGGACAAGAAATCAGCCCTCAAAAACTTAACCGGCAGAAAATATTTTTTTGAAAAAATCCCTAAGCCCCGGGGTCACAATTTCAGCAAAAATCTGACTTTTGGCAATTCACTCAAAAATGGTGCCAGAAGCTTATAAATGATCCCCTGAAAGCTTTGGCGATGGAAACAGAAGGCTTTTTATCACAGGACAAGAAATCAGCCCTCAAAAACTTAACCGGCAGAAAATATTTTTTTGAAAAAATCCCTAAGCCCCGGGGTCACAATTTCAGCAAAAATCTGACTTTTGGCAATTCACTCAAAAATGGTGCCAAAAGCTTGAAAATGCTCTCCAGAAAGGTTTGGCACTCGAAACAGAAGGCTTTTTATCACAGGACAAGAAATCAGCCCTCAAAAACTTAACCGGCAGAAAATATTTTTTTGAAAAAATCCCTAAGCCCCGGGGTCACAATTTCAGCAAAAATCTGACTTTTGGCAATTCACTCAAAAATGGTGCCAAAAGCTTGAAAATGCTCACCTGAAAGGTTTGGCACTCTAAAAAGAAGGCTTTTTTATCACAGGACAAGAAATCAGCCCTCAAAAACTTAACCGGCAGAAAATATTTTTTTGAAAAAAAATCCCTAAGCCCCGGGGTCACAATTTCAGCAAAAATCTGACTTTTGGCAATTCACTCAAAAATGGTGCCAAAAGCTTGAAAATGCTCTCCTGAAAGGTTTGGCACTCTAAAAAGAAGGCTTTTTTATCACAGGACAAGAAATCAGCCCTCAAAAACTTAACCGGCAGAAAATATTTTTTTGAAAAAATCCCTAAGCCCCGGGGTCACAATTTCAGCAAAAATCTGACTTTTGGCAATTCACTCAAAAATGGTGCCAGAAGCTTATAAATGATCCCCTGAAAGCTTTGGCGATGGAAACAGAAGGCTTTTTATCACAGGACAAGAAATCAGCCCTCAAAAACTTAACCGGCAGAAAATATTTTTTTGAAAAAATCCCTAAGCCCCGGGGTCACAATTTCAGCAAAAATCTGACTTTTGGCAATTCACTCAAAAATGGTGCCAAAAGCTTGAAAATGCTCTCCTGAAAGGTTTGGAACTCGAAACAGAAGGCTTTTTATCACAGGACAAGAAATCAGCCCTCAAAAACTTAACCGGCAGAAAATATTTTTTTGAAAAAATCCCTAAGCCCCGGGGTCACAATTTCAGCAAAAATCTGACTTTTGGCAATTCACTCAAAAATGGTGCCAGAAGCTTATAAATGATGCCCTGAAAGCTTTGGCGATGGAAACAGAAGGCTTTTTATCACAGGACAAGAAATCAGCCCTCAAAAACTTAACCGGCAGAAAATATTTTTTTGAAAAAATCCCTAAGCCCCGGGGTCACAATTTCAGCAAAAATCTGACTTTTGGCAATTCACTCAAAAATGGTGCCAGAAGCTTATAAATGATCCCCTGAAAGCTTTGGCGATGGAAACAGAAGGCTTTTTATCACAGGACAAGAAATCAGCCCTCAAAAACTTAACCGGCAGAAAATATTTTTTTGAAAAAATCCCTAAGCCCCGGGGTCACAATTTCAGCAAAAATCTGACTTTTGGCAATTCACTCAAAAATGGTGCCAAAAGCTTGAAAATGCTCTCCAGAAAGGTTTGGCACTCGAAACAGAAGGCTTTTTATCACAGGACAAGAAATCAGCCCTCAAAAACTTAACCGGCAGAAAATATTTTTTTGAAAAAATCCCTAAGCCCCGGGGTCACAATTTCAGCAAAAATCTGATTTTTGGCAATTCACTCAAAAATGGTGCCAGAAGCTTGCAAATGATCCCCTGAAAGCTTTGGCGATGGAAACAGAAGGCTTTTTATCACAGGACAAGAAATCAGCCCTCAAAAACTTAACCGGCAGAAAATATTTTTTTGAAAAAATCCCTAAGCCCCGGGGTCACAATTTCAGCAAAAATCTGACTTTTGGCAATTCACTCAAAAATGGTGCCAAAAGCTTGAAAATGCTCTCCTGAAAGGTTTGGCACTCGAAACAGAAGGCTTTTTATCACAGGACAAGAAATCAGCCCTCAAAAACTTAACCGGCAGAAAATATTTTTTTGAAAAAATCCCTAAGCCCCGGGGTCACAATTTCAGCAAAAATCTGACTTTTGGCAATTCACTCAAAAATGGTGCCAGAAGCTTGAAAATGCTCTCCTGAAAGGTTTGGCACTCGATACAGAAGGCTTTTTATCACAGGACAAGAAATCAGCCCTCAAAAACTTAACCGGCAGAAAATATTTTTTTGAAAAAATCCCTAAGGCCCGGGGTCACAATTTCAGCAAAAATCTGACTTTTGGCAATTCACTCAAAAATGGTGCCAAAAGCTTGAAAATGCTCTCCTGAAAGGTTTGGCACTCGAAACAGAAGGCTTTTTATCACAGGACAAGAAATCAGCCCTCAAAAACTTAACCGGCAGAAAATATTTTTTTGAAAAAATCCCTAAGCCCCGGGGTCACAATTTCAGCAAAAATCTGACTTTTGGCAATTCACTCAAAAATGGTGCCAAAAGCTTGAAAATGCTCTCCTGAAAGGTTTGGCACTCGAAACAGAAGGCTTTTTATCACAGGACAAGAAATCAGCCCTCAAAAACTTAACCGGCAGACAATATTTTTTTGAAAAAATCCCTAAGCCCCGGGGTCACAATTTCAGCAAAAATCTGACTTTTGGCAATTCACTCAAAAATGGTGCCAGAAGCTTGAAAATGCTCTCCTGAAAGGTTTGGCACTCGATACAGAAGGCTTTTTATCACAGGACAAGAAATCAGCCCTCAAAAACTTAACCGGCAGAAAATATTTTTTTGAAAAAATCCCTAAGGCCCGGGGTCACAATTTCAGCAAAAATCTGACTTTTGGCAATTCACTCAAAAATGGTGCCAAAAGCTTGAAAATGCTCTCCTGAAAGGTTTGGCACTCGAAACAGAAGGCTTTTTATCACAGGACAAGAAATCAGCCCTCAAAAACTTAACCGGCAGAAAATATTTTTTTGAAAAAATCCCTAAGGCCCGGGGTCACAATTTCAGCAAAAATCTGACTTTTGGCAATTCACTCAAAAATGGTGCCAAAAGCTTGAAAATGCTCTCCTGAAAGGTTTGGCACTCGATACAGAAGGCTTTTTATCACAGGACAAGAAATCAGCCCTCAAAAACTTAACCGGCAGAAAATATTTTTTTGAAAAAATCCCTAAGCCCCGGGGTCACAATTTCAGCAAAAATCTGACTCTTGGCAATTCACTCAAAAATGGTGCCAGAAGCTTATAAATGATCCCCTGAAAGCTTTGGCGATGGAAACAGAAGGCTTTTTATCACAGGACAAGAAATCAGCCCTCAAAAACTTAACCGGCAGAAAATATTTTTTTGAAAAAATCCCTAAGCCCCGGGGTCACAATTTCAGCAAAAATCTGACTTTTGGCAATTCACTCAAAAATGGTGCCAAAAGCTTGAAAATGCTCTCCAGAAAGGTTTGGCACTCGAAACAGAAGGCTTTTTATCACAGGACAAGAAATCAGCCCTCAAAAACTTAACCGGCAGAAAATATTTTTTTGAAAAAATCCCTAAGCCCCGGGGTCACAATTTCAGCAAAAATCTGACTTTTGGCAATTCACTCAAAAATGGTGCCAAAAGCTTGAAAATGCTCACCTGAAAGGTTTGGCACTCTAAAAAGAAGGCTTTTTTATCACAGGACAAGAAATCAGCCCTCAAAAACTTAACCGGCAGAAAATATTTTTTTGAAAAAAAATCCCTAAGCCCCGGGGTCACAATTTCAGCAAAAATCTGACTTTTGGCAATTCACTCAAAAATGGTGCCAAAAGCTTGAAAATGCTCTCCTGAAAGGTTTGGCACTCTAAAAAGAAGGCTTTTTTATCACAGGACAAGAAATCAGCCCTCAAAAACTTAACCGGCAGAAAATATTTTTTTGAAAAAATCCCTAAGCCCCGGGGTCACAATTTCAGCAAAAATCTGACTTTTGGCAATTCACTCAAAAATGGTGCCAGAAGCTTATAAATGATCCCCTGAAAGCTTTGGCGATGGAAACAGAAGGCTTTTTATCACAGGACAAGAAATCAGCCCTCAAAAACTTAACCGGCAGAAAATATTTTTTTGAAAAAATCCCTAAGCCCCGGGGTCACAATTTCAGCAAAAATCTGACTTTTGGCAATTCACTCAAAAATGGTGCCAAAAGCTTGAAAATGCTCTCCTGAAAGGTTTGGCACTCGAAACAGAAGGCTTTTTATCACAGGACAAGAAATCAGCCCTCAAAAACTTAACCGGCAGAAAATATTTTTTTGAAAAAATCCCTAAGCCCCGGGGTCACAATTTCAGCAAAAATCTGACTTTTGGCAATTCACTCAAAAATGGTGCCAGAAGCTTATAAATGATGCCCCGAAAGCTTTGGCGATGGAAACAGAAGGCTTTTTATCACAGGACAAGAAATCAGCCCTCAAAAACTTAACCGGCAGAAAATATTTTTTTGAAAAAATCCCTAAGCCCCGGGGTCACAATTTCAGCAAAAATCTGACTTTTGGCAATTCACTCAAAAATGGTGCCAGAAGCTTATAAATGATCCCCTGAAAGCTTTGGCGATGGAAACAGAAGGCTTTTTATCACAGGACAAGAAATCAGCCCTCAAAAACTTAACCGGCAGAAAATATTTTTTTGAAAAAATCCCTAAGCCCCGGGGTCACAATTTCAGCAAAAATCTGACTTTTGGCAATTCACTCAAAAATGGTGCCAAAAGCTTGAAAATGCTCTCCAGAAAGGTTTGGCACTCGAAACAGAAGGCTTTTTATCACAGGACAAGAAATCAGCCCTCAAAAACTTAACCGGCAGAAAATATTTTTTTGAAAAAATCCCTAAGCCCCGGGGTCACAATTTCAGCAAAAATCTGATTTTTGGCAATTCACTCAAAAATGGTGCCAGAAGCTTGCAAATGATCCCCTGAAAGCTTTGGCGATGGAAACAGAAGGCTTTTTATCACAGGACAAGAAATCAGCCCTCAAAAACTTAACCGGCAGAAAATATTTTTTTGAAAAAATCCCTAAGCCCCGGGGTCACAATTTCAGCAAAAATCTGACTTTTGGCAATTCACTCAAAAATGGTGCCAAAAGCTTGAAAATGCTCCCCTGAAAGGTTTGGCACTCGAAACAGAAGGCTTTTTATCACAGGACAAGAAATCAGCCCTCAAAAACTTAACCGGCAGAAAATATTTTTTTGAAAAAATCCCTAAGCCCCGGGGTCACAATTTCAGCAAAAATCTGACTTTTGGCAATTCACTCAAAAATGGTGCCAGAAGCTTGAAAATGCTCTCCTGAAAGGTTTGGCACTCGATACAGAAGGCTTTTTATCACAGGACAAGAAATCAGCCCTCAAAAACTTAACCGGCAGAAAATATTTTTTTGAAAAAATCCCTAAGCCCCGGGGTCACAATTTCAGCAAAAATCTGACTTTTGGCAATTCACTCAAAAATGGTGCCAAAAGCTTGAAAATGCTCTCCTGAAAGGTTTGGCACTCGAAACAGAAGGCTTTTTATCACAGGACAAGAAATCAGCCCTCAAAAACTTAACCGGCAGAAAATATTTTTTTGAAAAAATCCCTAAGCCCCGGGGTCACAATTTCAGCAAAAATCTGACTTTTGGCAATTCACTCAAAAATGGTGCCAAAAGCTTGAAAATGCTCTCCTGAAAGGTTTGGCACTCGAAACAGAAGGCTTTTTATCACAGGACAAGAAATCAGCCCTCAAAAACTTAACCGGCAGAAAATATTTTTTTGAAAAAATCCCTAAGCCCCGGGGTCACAATTTCAGCAAAAATCTGACTTTTGGCAATTCACTCAAAAATGGTGCCAAAAGCTTGAAAATGCTCTCCTGAAAGGTTTGGCACTCGAAACAGAAGGCTTTTTATCACAGAAAAAGAAATCAGCCCTCAAAAACTTAACCGGCAGAAAATATTTTTTTGAAAAAATCCCTGAGCCCCGGGGTCACAATTTCAGCAAAAATCTGACTTTTGGCAATTCACTCAAAAATGGTGCCAGAAGCTTATAAATGATCCCCTGAAAGCTTTGGTGATGGAAACAGAAGGCTTTTTATCACAGGACGAGAAATCAGCCCTCAAAAACTTAACCGGCAGAAAAATTTTTTTTGAAAAAATCCCTAAGCCCCGGGGTCACAATTTCAGCAAAAATCTGACTTTTGGCAATTCACTCAAAAATGGTGCCAAAAGCTTGAAAATGCTCTCCTGAAAGCTTTGGCACTCGAAACAGAAGGCTTTTTATCACAGGACAAGAAATCAGCCCTCAAAAACTTAACCAGCAGAAAATATTTTTTTCAAAAAATCCCTAAGCCCCGGGGTCACAATTTCAGCAAAAATCTGATTTTTGGCAATTCACTCAAAAATGGTGCCAGAAGCTTGCAAATGATCCCCTGAAAGCTTTGGCGATGGAAACAGAAGGTTTTTTATCACAGGACAAGAAATCAGCCCTCAAAAACTTAACCGGCAGAAAATATTTTTTGAAAAATCCCTAAGCCCCGGGGTCACAATTTCAGCAAAAATCTGACTTTTGGCAATTCACTCAAAAATGGTGCCAGAAGCTTATAAATGATCCCCTGAAAGCTTTGGTGATGGAAACAGAAGGCTTTTTATCACAGGACAAGAAATCAGCCCTCAAAAACTTAACCGGCAGAAAATATTTTTTTGAAAAAATCCCTAAGCCCCGGGGTCACAATTTCAGCAAAAATCTGACTTTTGGCAATTCACTCAAAAATGGTGCCAGAAGCTTGAAAATGCTCTCCTGAAAGGTTTGGCACTCGATACAGAAGGCTTTTTATCACAGGACAAGAAATCAGCCCTCAAAAACTTAACCGGCAGAAAATATTTTTTTGAAAAAATCCCTAAGCCCCGGGGTCACAATTTCAGCAAAAATCTGACTTTTGGCAATTCACTCAAAAATGGTGCCAAAAGCTTGAAAATGCTCTCCTGAAAGGTTTGGCACTCTAAAAAGAAGGCTTTTTTATCACAGGACAAGAAATCAGCCCTCAAAAACTTAACCGGCAGAAAATATTTTTTTGAAAAAAAATCCCTAAGCCCCGGGGTCACAATTTCAGCAAAAATCTGACTTTTGGCAATTCACTCAAAAATGGTGCCAAAAGCTTGAAAATGCTCTCCTGAAAGGTTTGGC
>NW_027669872.1:2500-10204 GCF_964188305.1 Podarcis bocagei | reverse complement strand
GATTTTTCTACCCCAAAAATGACATTTCTATGGGATTTTTCTACCCCCAAAATGACATTTCTATGGGATTTTTCTACTCCAAAAATACCCCAAAAATGACATTTCTATGGGATTTTTCTACCCCAAAAATACCCCAAAAATGACATTTTTAATGGGATTTTGGACTGGAAAAATCCCCCAAAAATCACATTACAATGGGAAACCCAATAGGCTTACTCGGCACGAAACCCGTATAGAAAGGCATGAGTCCTCCGCTGGTGTAAATCTGATTATTCGGCCAATAGGTGCTGGGCAGCCGCTTCCCGAAACTGTACATTGGACTCCTCAGCATTTCCTAGGGGAGAAAAGGCGGGTTCAGGCGCCGGGAGTCGTAGCGCGCGGCTTGGCCGGTCATCTAGACCGACCCCCTTCCCGGATCTGGACTGGACTCCGGATCCGGACCTTCCCCCCGGATCTAGAACCGGGCGCCTGGGAGTTGTAGCGCTTGGCAGCCCTGGGAGTTGTAGCGCGCGGCGGTGCCGGGTCCTCCAGCTTGAACCCGGATCCAGACCATGAGCCTGGATGCGGATCCGGACCTTTCCCCCGGATCTAGAACCGGGCGCCTGGGAGTTGTAGCGCTTGGCGCCCCTGGGAGCTGTAGCGCGCGGCGGCGCCGGGTCCTCCAGCTTGAACCCGGGTCCGGACTTGACTCCGGATCCAGACCATGAGCCTGGATCCGGATCCGGATCTTTCCCCCGGATCTAGAATCGGGCGCCTGGGAGTTGTAGCGCATGACACCCATTGGAGTTATAGCACACAGCGGCGCCGGGTCCTCCAGCTTGAACCCGGATCCAGACCTTGGCCCCCCCCTTGGATCCGGATCTGGACTTGACCCTGGATTCGGATCCAGACCTTGTCCCCGGATCGGGATCTCGAACCGGGGGCCTGGGAGTTGTAGCGCTGGCGCCGGGTCCTCCAGCTTGAACCCGGGTCCGGACTTGACTCCGGATCCAGACCATGAGCCTGGATCCGGGTCCAGACCTTGTCTCCGGATCTAGAACCGGGCGCCTGGGAGTTGTAGCGCATGGCACCCTGGGAGTTGTGCGCGGCGGCGCCGGGTCCTTCAGCTTGAACCCGGATCCGGACTTGACTCCGGATCCAGACCATGAGCCTGGATCCGGGTCCAGACCTTGTCTCCGGATCTAGAACCGGGCGCCTGGGAGTTGTAGCGCATGACACCCATTGGAGCGGCGGGGTCCTCCAGCTTGAACCCGGATCCAGAACTTGCCCCCCCTTGGATCCGGATCTGGACTTGACCCTGGATTCGGATCCAGACCTTGTCCCCGGATTGGGATCTCGAACCGGGCGCCTGGGAGTTGTAGCGCTGGCACCGGGTTCTCCAGCTTGAACCCGGATCCAGACCTTGCCCCCCCCTGGATCCGGATCTGGACTTGACCCTGGATTCGGATCCAGACCTTGTCCCCGGATCGGGATCTCGAACTGGGCGCCTGGGAGTTGTAGCGCTGGCGCCGGGTCCTCCAGCTTGAACCCGGATCCGGACTTGACTCCGGATCCAGACCATGAGCCTGGATCCGGATCCAGACCTTGTCCCCGGATCGGGATCTCGAACCCGGCGCCTGGGAGTTGTAGCGCTGGCGCCGGGTCCTCCAGCTTGAACCCGGATCCAGACCTTGCCCCCCCCTTGGATCCGGATCTGGACTTGACCCTGGATTCGGATCCAGACCTTGTCCCCGGGTCGGGATCTCGAACCGGGCGCCTGGGAGTTGTAGCGCTGGCGCCGGGTCCTCCAGCTTGAACCCGGATCCGGACTTGACTCCGGATCCAGACCATGAGCCTGGATCCGGATCCAGACCTTGTCTCCGGATCTAGAACCGGGCGCCTGGGAGTTGTAGCGCTTGGCAGCCCTGGGAGTTGTAGCGCTGGCGCCGGGTCCTCCAGCTTGAACCCGGATCCGGACTTGACTCCGGATCCAGACCATGAGCCTGGATCCGGGTACAGACCTTGTCTCCGGATCTCGAACAGGGTGCCTGGGAGTTGTAGCGCTGGCGCCGGGTCCTCCAGCTTGAAGCCGGATCCGGACCTTTCCCCGGATCTAGAACCGGGATCTAGAACTTTTGGGAGTTGTAGCGCGCGGCGCACCTGGTTGCGGTCGAACTCGTCCATGGCGTCTTTGACCCCGGCGGTGTAGTTTTCTCCCATGATCCAGGGGAAGCGCGGGATGTAGCCGGTGTAGCCTGCATGTGGGAAAGGTAGCGTTGAGGGCGCCGGGTTGGCGCCCGGCGGGAGGAGTCTAGAATGGCCAGGGAGGAGGAAACTAGAATTCCCAGGGAGGAAAAACTAGAATTCCCAGGGAGGAGGAAACTAGAATTCCCACAAAGTTCTAGAAATTCAGGGAAGGAAACTAGAATTCCCAAACTAGAATCCCTGGGAAGGAGGAAACTAGAATTCCCGGGAAACATAGTTCAGGCGCCCTGGAAATCTAGAATTCCCGGGGAGGAAACTAGAAATCCCAGAAAGTTCTAGAAATTGAGGGAAGGGGGAAAACTATAATTCCCAGGAAGGAATCTAGAAATTCAGGGAAGGAGGAAACTATAGTTCCCAGGAAGCAAAAACTAGAATTCCCAGGAAGAAATCAGGGAGGAAACTAGAATTCCCAGGAAGGAGAAATCTAGAAATTCTGGGAAACTAGAATTCCCAGGAAGAAATCTAGAAATTCAGGGAAGGAAACTAGAATTCCCAGGAAGGAGGAAACTAGGATTCCGAGGAAGGAAAAACTAGAATTCCCAGGAAGGAGGAAAGTATAATTCCCAGGAAGAAATCAGGGAGGAAACTAGAACTCCCAGGAAGGAGGAAACTAGAACTCCCAGGAAGAGGAAACTAGAATTCCCAGGGAGGAGGAAACTAGAACTCCCAGGAAGGAAACTAGAATTCCCAGGAAGGAGGAAACTAGAATTCCCAGGAAGAAATCTAGAAATTCAGGGAAGGAGGAAACTAGAATTCCCAGGAAGGAAAAACTAGAATTCCCAGGAAGGAGGAAACTAGAATTCCCAGGAAGAGGAAACTAGAACTCCCAGGGAGGAGGAAACTAGAAATCCCAGAAAGTTCTAGAAATTCAGGGAAAGAGGAAACTAGAATTCCCAGGGAGGAAAAACTAGAATTCCCAAACTAGAAATTGGGGTGGGAAACCTAGTTTTGAGGGCGCACTGGAAACTAGAATTCCCAGGAAAACGAATTCCCAGGAAGGAGGAAACTAGAATTCCCAGGAAGGAGGAAACTAGAATTCCCAGGAAGGAGGAAACTAGAATTCCCAGCAAGGAGGAAACTAGAATTCCCAGGAAGATCCAGAAATCCAGGGGAGGAAACTGTTGTTCCCAGGAAGGAAAACTAGAATTCCCAGGAAGGAGGAAACTAGAATTCCCAGGAAGGAGGAAACTAGAATTCCCAGGAAGAGGAAACTAGAATTCCCAGGAAGGAGGAAACTAGAATTCCCAGGAAGAGGAAACTAGAATTCCCAGGAAGGAGGAAACTAGAATTCCCAGGAAGAAATCTAGAAATTCAGGGAAGGAGGAAACTAGAATTCCCAGGAAGGAAAAACTAGAATTCCCAGGAAGGAGGAAACTAGAATTCCCAGGGAGGAGGAAACTAGAACTCCCAGGAAGAAAACAGGGAGGAAACTAGAATTCCCAGGGAGGAAAACTAGAATTCCCAGGAAATCAGGGAGGAAACTAGAATTCCCAGGGAGGAAAAACTAGAATTCCCAGGAAGAAATCAGGGAGGAAACTAGAATTCCCAGGGAGGAAAAACTAGAATTCCCAGGAAGGAGGAAACTAGAATTCCCAGCAAGGAGGAAACTAGAATTCCCAAACTAGAATTCCCAGGAAGGAGGAAACTAGAATTCCCAGGAAAACTAGAATTCCCAGGAAGAAGGAAACTAGAATTCCCAGGAATCATAGTTCAGGCGCCCTGGAAATCTAGAATTCCCAGGGAGGAGGAAACTAGAATTCCCAGGAGGTTCTAGAAATTCAGGGAAGGAGGAAACTACAATTCCCAGGAAGAGGAAACTAGAATTCCCAAGGAGGAAAAACTAGAATTCCCAGGGAGGAAAAACTAGAATTCCCAGGAAGAAATCTAGAAATTCAGGGGAGGAAACTAGAATTCCCAGGGAGGAAAAACTAGAATTCCCAGGAAGAGTAAACTAGAATTCCCAAACTAGAAATTGGGGTGGGAAACATAGTTTTGAGGGTGCACTGGAAACTATAATTCCCAGGTAGAAATTCAGGGAAACTAGAATTCCCAGGAAGGAGGAAACTAGAATTCCCAGGAAGGAGGAAACTAGAATTCCCAGGAAGGAGGAAACTAGAATTCCCAGGAAGAGGAAACTAGAATTCCCAGGAAGGAGGAAACTAGAATTCCCAGGAAGGAGGAAACTAGAATTCCCAGGAAGGAGGAAACTAGAATTCCCAGGAAGAGGAAACTAGAATTCCCAGGAAGGAGGAAACTAGAATTCCCAGGAAGGAGGAAACTAGAATTCCCAGGAAGAGGAAACTAGAATTCCCAGGAAGGAGGAAACTAGAATTCCCAGGAAGAGGAAACTAGAATTCCCAGGAAGGAGGAAACTAGAATTCCCAGGAAGAGGAAACTAGAATTCCCAGGAAGCAGGAAACTAGAATTCCCAAACTAGAATTCCCAGGAAGGAGGAAACTAGAATTCCCAGGAAAACTAGAATTCCCAGAAAATGTGTATCTAGCTGGTTTCCGAAAGAGGGCGGAGCTTTTCTTGTTGGGGCGGGGCTTCCAGAGGAAGTGGGTGGGGCCATCCCAGGAAGGAGAAATCCTGGGAAGGAGGAACCTAGGAATTTCTGGTTGGGGCGGGGCTTCTGCAGGAAGGGGCGGGGCTTTCAGAAGTAGTGGGTGGGGCTTTCCTGGGAAGGAGGAACCTAGGAATTTCTCACTGGTGGGTGGGGCTTCTGCAGGAAGGGGCGGGGCTTTCAGAAGTAGTGGGTGGGGCCTTCCTGGGAAGGAGGAACATAGGAATTTCTGGCTGGTGGGTGGGGCTTCTAGAGGAAGGGGCGGGGCTTTCAGAAGTAGTGGGTGGGGCCTTCCTGGGAAGGAGGAACCTAGGAATTTCTCACTGGTGGGTGGGGCTTCTAGAGGAAGGGGCGGGGCTTTCAGAAGTAGTGGGTGGGGCCTTCCTGGGAAGGAGGAACATAGGAATTTCTGGCTGGTGGGTGGGGCTTCTAGAGGAAGGGGTGGGGCTTTCAGAGGAAGTGGGCGGGGCCATCCCAGGAAGGAGAAATCTAGGAGTTTCTGGGTTGGAGGCGGGGCTTCTTGAGGAAGGGACGGGGCTTTCAGAGGAAGTGGGTGGGGCCTTCCTGGGAAGGAGGAACCTAGGGATTTCTGGTTGGGGCGGGGCTTCTGCAGGAAGGGGCGGGGCTTTCAGAAGTAGTGGGTGGAGCCTTCCTGGGAAGAACCTAGGAATTTTTGGTTGGGGGCGGGCCTTCCGGAGGAAGTGGGTGGGGCCTTCCTGGGAAGGAGGAACCTGGGGATTTCCGGTTGGGGGCGGGGCTTCCGGAGGAAGGGGCGGGGCCTACCGGAAATGGCCTTCCTCTGGACCAGGTTGGGGGCGTCCATCTTGGGGGTGCGGTCAAAGCGGCAGATGTCCGTCGTCGTCTCGGTGGGCGGAGGGAGGGGCGTGGCCTCGATCTGGGTCTGGGGGCGGAGTCAAGGAGAGGGGAGGAGTCAGTGAGAGAGGGAAGCTCCGCCCTCCCCGGATTTCCCCGCAAGGAGAAATCCAGAAATCAGGGGGAAATTGGGGGTAAAAAAGGGGGAAATGGGGAAATTTGGGGCGAGAAAGGGAAAAATTGGGGTGGAAAAGGAAAAAATGGGGGGAAATCGGGGCGGAAAAGGAAAAATTCGAGCGGAAAAAGGGGGAAAATTGGAGTAAAAAAGGGAAAAATTGGGGTGGAAAAAAGGGAAATTTGGGGTGGAAAAAGGGGAGAAATTGGGGGAAAATTGGAGTAAAAAAAGGGGGAAATTGGGGTGGAAAAAGGGGGGAAATTGGGACGGAAAAGGGGAAAATCAGGAGGAAAAAGGAGGAAATTGGGGTGAAAAAGAAAAAATTGGGGGGAAATCAGGGCGGAAAAGGAAAAATTTGTGCGGAAAAAGGGGGGAAATTGGAGTAAAAAAGGGGAAAATTGGGGGAAAATGGAGTGAAAAAGGGAGAAATTGGGGTGAAAAGGGGGGAAATTGGGGTGAAAAATTGGGGGAAAATTGGGGTGAAAAAGGGAAAAATTGGGGTGGAAAAACGGGGAAAATTCGAGTGAAAAGGGGGGAAATTGGGGTGAAAAGGGGAAAAAATTGGGGAAATGGGGTGAAAAAGGGAAAAATTGGGGTGGGAAAAGGGGAAAATTGGGGAAAAATTTGGGTGAAAAAGGGAAAAATTGGGGTAAAAGGGGGGAAACGGAGGAAATTGGGGTGAAAAAGGGAAAAATTGGGAGGAAAGGGGAAAATCGGGAGGAAAGGGGAAAATCGGGAGGAAAAGGGGAAAAATCAGGAGGAAAAGAGGAAAATCGGGAGGAAAAGGGGAAAATCGGGAGGAAAAGGGGAAAAATCGGGAGGAAAAGGGGAAAAATCAGGAGGAAAAGGGGAAAAATCGGGAGGAAAAGGGGAAAAATCGGGAGGAAAAGGGGAAAAATCGGGAGGAAAAAGGGGGAAAATCAGGAGGAAAAGGGGGGAAATCAGGAGGAAAAGGGGGAAAATCGGGAGGAAAAGGGGAAAATCGGGAGGAAAAGGGGAAAATCGGGAGGAAAAGGGGAAAATCGGGAGGAAAAGGGGAAAAATCGGGAGGAAAAGGGGGAAAATCAGGAGGAAAAGGGGAAAATCGGGAGGAAAAGGGGAAAAATCAGGAGGAAAAGGGGAAAAATCGGGAGGAAAAGGGGGGAAAATCAGGAGGAAAAAGGGGGAAAATCAGGAGGAAAAGGGGAAAATCGGGAGGAAAAAGGGGGAAAATCGGGAGGAAAAGGGGAAAAATCAGGAGGAAAAGGGGAAAATCGGGAGAAAAAGGGGAAAATCGGGAGGAAAAGGGGAAAATCGGGAGGAAAGGGAAAAATCAGGAGGAAAAGGGGAAAAATCAGGAGGAAAAGGGGGAAAATCAGGAGGAAAAGAGGAAAATCGGGAGGAAAAGGGGAAAATCGGGAGGAAAAGGGGAAAATCGGGAAGAAAAGGGGAAAATCGGGAGGAAAAGGGGAAAATCGGGAGGATAAGGGGAAAAATCAGGAGGAAAAGAGGAAAATTGGGAGGAAAAGGGGAAAAATCAGGAGGAAAAAGGGGAAAAATCAGGAGGAAAAAGGGGAAAATCGGGAGGAAAAGAGGAAAATCGGGAGGAAAAGGGGAAAAATCAGGAGGAAAAGGGGAAAAATCGGGAGGAAAAAGGGGGAAAATCAGGAGGAAAAGGAAAAATCGGGAGGAAAAAGGGGAAAATCGGGAGGAAAAGGGGGAAAATCAGGAGGAAAAAGGGGGAAAATCAGGAGGAAAAAGGGGAAAATCGGGAGGAAAATCGGGAGGAAAAGGGGAAAAATCAGGAGGAAAAGGGGAAAAATCGGGAGGAAAAAGGGGGAAAATCAGGAGGAAAAGGAAAAATCGGGAGGAAAAAGGGGAAAATCGGGAGGAAAAGGGGGAAAATCAGGAGGAAAAAGGGGGAAAATCA
>NW_027669873.1:0-10440 GCF_964188305.1 Podarcis bocagei | reverse complement strand
AGGGACATCCTAAGGAAAAGCAGATAAAATAAAAAACCGAGATGAATTCTGTAAACCTGGGACTGTCCCTGGAAATAGGGACTTGGAGACTCTTCTAGAATGAAATGACCCATCTTGTTGGCAGCCCTGGTCACTTGGAGATGTTACCTGTCAGAGGGCTCTTGGGTTTGACTTCAGTTTGTGTGTCCTATGATGCTGGCTAAGGGGACATTTCCAGTCCTACCTGGAGCTGTTGGGGACTGAAACTGGGGTCTTCTGCATGTAAAACTCTAGCACTGCACTAGCCAATCTATTTTCTATTTTTGACTTCTTGTTATTGTGTCCTTCTCCCTGGCTCCTCAAAGCCTGCCCTGGGCCTATGTTGCTTCTCTTCTCTTTTTCCCATTCCTGCCCCCTCTCCAGCCTTTAAAGCAAAGCAAGAGTGAACATTATCAGTCCAGCTGCTTTGGTGAAGCACAAATCAGTCTCAAGGAGGATCAGAATTCCTTTCTTAAACTGGGGAGGTTCACTAGTACAAAACATGAGCTCCTTAAACTCCTAGTTTAAGGTATTTAGTCAATACAATTTCCTCTCTCCTTCTTTAATTTGATGGTCTCACTTTTATATTTAAAGAACAGTTTTAATTTTGTCTCCCCCCCCTTTTGTGCTGTGCCACTTTCTTCTTCTTCTTCCTTTATAAATTTCCAATAAAAAATAAGTATAGTATGAAGAAAAACAGCCAGCTTTATCTATCCAAGTGTCAGGGAACTGCCATCAGAGCATCAGGTGGTGGAGGGACTCAGGCAGGATGAAAGAGACTCAACTGCTGAAGCAGGGACCAGCAGGGGGAGGAGTGGGTCTCTGAGGGAATGCGAGCAGGAGGGAGGGCTCAGGGAGGCTTCCAGCGAGAACAGTGGGGAGGTATCGGAGTCTCCCATAGGGAGACCCATACCTCGCAGGAAACTGTCACGCCGTGAGTCCAGGAGACGGGTTTCCGTTAAGGAACTTCTTTGCTGGAAACGCTTCCGCAGACAGCCACTGTCGGACTCTACTAGTGACTAGAGCAGACATGTCTGAGGAGCTCCGTCACACACGGAGGTTTGTGGGGGCGCACAAACTCTGAGGGAGCACGTTTTCACGCACAAGCAGCTAATCAAACCCTCACAGCAGTCCGACAGTCTTTGTACGCTGCCTGTGCAAGAGAAGGCATCATGAGCGAACCAACCGGAACCGGAGGAGCAGGGGCTGGAGCTGGTCCAAGCTTGGAAGATAGATACCGAGCGTTGGAGGTTCAACTGGCCCTGCAGACGGCGAGGCTGGAGGAGAGAAGGGCTCAGGATGCAGACAAGAAGGGGAGAGCCACTCAATTCCCCAGAAAGGTACCAGGATTGGTGCAGAAATTTGGGGGGGACCCCAAGGACTACCATGCTTTTAGGACAGAGATGCAATATGCCCTTAATGTGCAGTTCGATGAGTTCCCTGATGAGGAATCGCGAGTTGCTTTTGTAATTGGGCATCTTGAGAAAGGGGCTAGAGACTGGGTTCGACCCCTAATGGCAACGCACAATGACATACTAAAGGACACAATGAAGTTCTTTCGTGCAATGGATATCATGTTTTCCAGCGATATTGAGGAAGGGGTGGTGCGCAGACAGCTAATGGCTTGTAAGCAGGGGAGTCGATCTGTCCGTGAATATTGGACTGAGTTTACCATGCTGATTCACAGACTGAGTTGGGATTTATCGGCGGCACCCGTTCAAATGCTATTTGAAGAAGGTCTTTCTTCGGGGGTGAAAGACGAGCTGGCACGGAGCCCCAGGGCGGAGTCTATGGATCAGCTGACCAAATCTGCGCTGACCATAGGAGCGCGGCAGGAGGCAAGAGCCTTGGAGAGGCGGGAAGGGAGAGGGGAACGTTGGAAGGAGTTCCGCATTCCAGACATTCCTGAGCCAGCTTTCCCGCCGGCAGAGCCGATGGAAATCGGAACAGCGCGCGCGCGCGCATTTTCAAAAACCAGCGAGGGAGCTAAGAAGGAGGGAAAGGGCCCCCGGAAATGCTATCTCTGCCAACAGCCAGGCCACTTTGCCAGAGTCTGCCCCCAGAGGAAGGAATGGCAAGGGATGGTGGGAGCTGTTGAGGGGGGAGAAGAAGGGGGAGCGGAGCAGGTAAAAGCCAACGCCTGGTTGCCACAATTGGGGCACTGCAGCCAGGCCAAAGAGCAGTGAAAGTGCCCGTGCCAGAAGCTCCTCGACCTGCTCTAGTGATTGAAGTGTCGCTAGAGCTGCAGAATGGGCACCCCCTAAAAATAAAGGCGCTATTGGACTCAGGCAGCTCCTGCAATTTTATGAGCAAGGAGTTTGCTGCTGAACACCAGATACAGACCATCCCTTTAAGCAACCCCCTGCAGGTGACCACGATTGATGGCAGGGAGTTGTTGGGAGGAGGAGTCCGCTTGCAGACTGTCCCAATGATAATGAGGGTGGCAAGGCACACAGAACTGATAGCGTTTAATGTGGCCACCCTGGGAGGCGCTCCCATTATTTTGGGAATGAGCTGGCTAGCTCTACATGATCCGCTGGTTGGCTGGCATCAAAGAGTGGTGTCCTTTGGTTCAGCACATTGCCTAGAACACTGCAAAGGGGAGAAGGGTTCAGTAGGGGCCCAAGCCACCCTAGCAGGGACTGAAGTAATGGGGAAGGTGAAGGTACCACCACAGTATGCAGATCTCAGCGACGTGTTCAGCGAGAAGGAAGCTGACCAACTACCACCTCATAGACCCTTTGATTGTCAGATCAATTTACTCCCTGGAGCACAGCTTCCCGTGGGCAAGTTGTATGCCATGTCAGACAGGGAAATGCAGGAGTTGCGAGGGTTCATTGACAAGAACCTGAAGAGAGGCTTCATCAGAGAGTCCAAAGCAGCAGGGGGGAGCCCAGTGTTCTTTGTGGACAAAAAAAATGCGGACAAGCCGAGACTTGTATGTGATTTTAGGCGGCTGAATGCAGTGACTGAACCGGTGGCGTTCCCTATGCCCAGAATTGATGATATTTTGACCATGGTGAGGAAGGGAAAGATTTTCACAAAGCTGGATCTAAGGGGGGCGTACAACCTGATACGCATAAGGAAAGGGGATGAATGGAAAACCACCATGTTTACCCCTTTGGGGGCGTTTGAATACCTCGTTATGCCATTTGGATTACAAGCAGGCTCCGCGTGTTTTCAATCTTTTATGAACCACGTGCTGGGCCCTTTGCTCTACAAGAATTGCGTTGCCTTTCTAGATGATGTGTTGGTGTATTCTGAGAATGAGGAGCAACATGTGAGAGACGTCAGAGAAGTGTTGAGCAGACTGCAAGCCAACAGGCTGTGGGTCAAACTGGAGAAGTGTCGGTTCCATACCAAGGAGGTGGAATTCCTGGGGTACCGCCTGTCAGACAAGGGATTGGCCATGGATCCCGGCAAGGTACAGGCAGTGCTGGAATGGAAAACACCCAAAACCAAGAAGGATGTGCAGAGGTTCCTAGGGTTTGGAAACTTTTATCGTAAGTTCATCCGCAACTTCGCCCATCTGACGGCGCCCATCACTGACTGTCTCAGCAGTAAGAAGAAGTTTGTATGGACGGCGGAGGCGGAGCGAGCGTTTGAGGAACTGAAAAGGGCCTTCGCCTCTGAAGAACAACTTCTGCATGTGGATTTACGAAAGAAGCTAAGGGTTGAAACAGACGCATCTGACAGAGCCATAGGGGCGGTGCTTCTTCTGCAGCCGGGGAAGGAGGAGTCGGAGTGGCGTCCGTGTGCCTTCTTCTCGCGGAAGCTGAACAAATCCGAGAGGAACTACACGGTGTACGACCGAGAACTGCTTGCTATTCATGAGGCGTTCCGGAGATGGAGGCATCTGCTAGTTGGTGCACAACATAAAGTGCAAGTGTGCACGGACCATAAAAATCTAGAGTACTGGAGAACGGCGCGAGTGCTCAACCAAAGGCAGTTGAGATGGGCCCAAGAGTTCTCCAAATTTAACTTTGAGATTTGTTATGTGCCAGGCCCAGAGAATGTTAGGGCGGACGCTCTCTCACGCAAACCTGAATATTTGGAGGGGGAGGGAGCACCCGAAGAAACCCATATCATTCCAGAGGACCGCTGGGTGTGTGGGGGGACTTTGGTGGGGCAAAGGGAATTGGTAGAGGGTACGGTGCAGGATGCATACGCCCAGGGGAAACTCAGGGATCTCAGAGGGGAGGAAGACAAACCCGGTGGTTTTGAGGAGAGAAATGGGGCATTGTATTATAAGGGAGCGTTATATATACCTGAAGGGGAATTGAGGGAGAAAGTACTCAAGCAGCTGCACGATAGCCCCACAGCAGGGCACTTTGGGCAACACAAAACCATGTGGCTGGTTACCAGGGAATTTTGGTGGCCCAAGGTCAGGGAAGATGTGCGGGAGTATGTGAGAGGGTGTGAACAATGCCAAAGAGCCAAGGGGGAGAGGCAGGCGCCGGCTGGTTTATTAGAACCACTGCCCACACCTGAGAGACCGTGGGAAGCAGTGGCAATAGATTTCATGACTGATCTGCCAAGGTCTAGAGGGAAAACAGCCATCATGGTTGTAGTAGACCTGTTAACTAAAATGGCCCACTTCATAGCCTGCTCACATGCGGTTACAGCAGAAGAAACCGCCAAATTGTTTGTAGAGAATGTGTTTAGGTTGCATGGCGCCCCCTTGAGGGTGGTTTCAGACCGAGGGAAACAATTTACTTCCAGGTTCTGGAGGAAGCTCATGAGCTTACTGCATGTAGAGGTTAATTTCTCGACGGCCCGTCATCCTGAAACCAACGGGCAGGCGGAAAGAGCAAATGGGGTTCTCCAACAATATTTGAGGTGTTATGTTAATGACAGAGAGAATGATTGGGTGGAGAAGCTGGCGTTGGCAGAATTTGCCTACAACAATGCAGAGAACGTGTCCACGGGGATGAGCCCCTTTTTGGCTAATCACGGGTGCCATCCCAGAGCCTTCCCTGGGGGGGAGGGGGAGAACTGGAGCGTTCCAGCTGCAGAACAGTTCGTGGAAGAAATGGAAGCGATCCATCGCCAGCTCCAACTCAACTTAAACAGGGCTAAGGAGGAATATAAGAGGCAAGCAGACAAAAACAGAAGGGAAGGTGAAAGCATCAGGGTGGGGGACCAGGTGTGGCTGTCAACCCAAGGGTTGCCATTCAAAGGAGGTTGTAAGAAATTAAGACCCAAAAGGCTGGGTCCGTTTGAAGTCATACAGCAGGTCAATCCAGTGGCTTTCAGGCTCCGGTTACCGAACCACATGAAGCTGCACCCAGTTTTTCACAGGTCGTTGCTGTCACCGTATAGAGGAGACAGTGAGGGGAGGGTCACTAGGGGACCAGCAATGGAGGAGAAGGAACACAGCTACCATGTAGCGGAGATCCTCGATTCCAGGTGGAAGGGAGATCAAGTAGAGTATTTGGTAATGTGGGAAGGGGAACCGGAGTCGGAAAACACCTGGGTTAGGGCAGAGGATGTCAATGACGAGGTTTTAATAGAGACTTTTCATCAGAGGTTCCCACGTAAACCTCAGCCTGTAGCGAGGTTCCGAAGGGAATACTTTGCCACCACCGACGAGGAAGAGGAGTTGGAGGGGTTCCCAGATTCTGAAGAGGAGGAGGATTCAGCTGGCCAGGACGACGATCGATGGAGAGAATTGTTCGAGACGTCAGAAGATGAGGAAGATTCGTTTCGGGGTTTTAGCCCTTCACCTCCCAGGGGGGAGGAATTGGGAGGGGGTGAGGGGGGCCCTGGAGGGGAGGTGGATGTCAGGGAACTGCCATCAGAGCATCAGGTGGTGGAGGGACTCAGGCAGGATGAAAGAGACTCAACTGCTGAAGCAGGGACCAGCAGGGGGAGGAGTGGGTCTCTGAGGGAATGCGAGCAGGAGGGAGGGCTCAGGGAGGCTTCCAGCGAGAACAGTGGGGAGGTATCGGAGTCTCCCATAGGGAGACCCATACCTCGCAGGAAACTGTCACGCCGTGAGTCCAGGAGACGCGTTTCCGTTAAGGAACTTCTTTGCTGGAAACGCTTCCGCAGACAGCCACTGTCGGACTCTACTAGTGACTAGAGCAGACATGTCTGAGGAGCTCCGTCACACACGGAGGTTTGTGGGGGCGCACAAACTCTGAGGGAGCACGTTTTCACGCACAAGCAGCTAATCAAACCCTCACACTGACATAAGACAAAAACTACACTTTGCATGTTATTTGAAACACAGAGCTGCTTCCAAAAGTGGCAGTCAGATGTCAGGTTTCTTCATAACAGCAGTATAACGTATCTGACATATTGACATTCATTACACTTTGCATTTTCCTGTCTCTATTCTACATTAAAAAAAAAAGCCAGCTACAAGTGGAAGAGGGGAGCAAGATTCTTCCCACGATGTTATCTGAATATGAGACAAATTGCAGGAGAACTGGACATGGGGGTGCTGTTTGAGAGTTCTACATTTTAAAAAAAGTGTAAATATTCCATCAAGATATTATGCCGAAATATCTACAGAAGATCTTTGAATAATTTCTGCATCCTTTATTATTTCTGGCCAATGTTCAAGGCAACAGTTGTTATTTCACCTGCTGGAAGATATGTGAATTCCAGCTGTGGAGCTTATGTCTCTCATTCCATGGGGGACGTAAGTGAATTGCACCCTGGGATGCAAACTACACAGGAAGTATGAAAAGGGAATGTGCTCTGCACATAGTATGCTTGCACTCACATGGTTTAATTTCAAACCATGCAGGCAAAAATCATGATGCCAGGTAATTCACAGGTGGGAAAGTTTGCCCACTTGTCACACTTATCTTGCAGGTGGAGTTACAGATAGGTAGCCGTGTTGGTCTGCCATAGTCAAAATAAAAAAATTCCTTCCAGTAGCACCTTAAAGACCAACTAAGTTAGTTCTTGGTATGAGCTTTCGTGTGCATGCACACTTCTTCAGATACACTGTGTAACTGAAGAAGTGTACATGCACACGAAAGCTCATACCAAGAACTAACTTAGTTGGTCTTTAAGGTGCTACTGGAAGGATTTTTTTTATCTTGCAGGTGGAGATAAGGATATGACCTGCCAGCCAGATCCAGCTAGGGTTGCCATATTTCAAGAAGTAAAAACCAGGAAACCCCCAAAATCGTGATTTTTCAATTGACTTGCCTAAGATGTAGGACAAAGCACCGCCTTTCAGACCCCCCCCCCCCAGATGTCAATTCCGCCTTTGAAATTTGGTTGGTACACCAGCTGGATTCTCTTTCTGGGCAGGAGAAGCTCCTGTGCATTCCTGATGATAACTTCCAAATGCCATACAGTTGGTTGCCTTTGAGAAGTTACTGAAAACTGGTCTGGCATGTTTTCAATGGGGGCTGTAATTTGGTGATTGCAAAACTTTAATTGGGTCTCAACTGGTTTCTTGGCTAAATACAAAGCTCTAAATCAGGGTGGGGGAAGTTGTGGTCTTCCAGATCCAGATATAATTGGATTACAACTGCCATCATCCCTGATTACTGGCCATGCTGACTAGGGTTGATGGGACTGGGAGTGCAAAAGGAACTGGAGGGCTGCAGGTTCCCCATCCCTGTGCCAAATGGCAAGGGATAGGAATGCTTACTTCCATGTGATTGTCCTGTTCCATGCATTGTCACCTTCGGAAGTAAGATGGTGACTACAAGCAATATGACCTCTTCATTACTGGCACACAGATCATTCTGGCACTTCAAATTCATTCAGTTTTGGCTTACGGTTCCTGAAACAGTCAAGACCATGGTTTTTGCTAGATGTGGGGTTTTTTTTGTTTTGCTTTGTTTTTCATTTCTGCTGCAATTTTGTGTGTGTCTGTTGGTCTGTTGTGTCTTGTTGCTTTGATGTATTTATGCTGTTTTTAATACATTGATTTTTGTGCAATCTGCTTTGGGGAACTTTTCCGTGAGAAGGGCAGCATACAATTGTTTCAAATAAATACACAAATAGATCCATTAAGTCTGTTTACACACAAGTACAGTATTTTCTTTACCATTGCTTAAAGAACAAAATGTGCACATTAATTGAAGGACACCAATCAAAATCATTTATATTAAAAAAAGAGGACACCGTTAGCCTTGAGTTTATTCAGTGTTTGCAAATGTTTAAATAAAGAGATATCATTGCCGCATTACGAAATAAGTGCCTTCAGACAGATAATATTTACAATGCATAAATAAGCCACAACAGCTGTTTCTAAGTTGTTTTTTAAGCTCCCTTTTCAACAGTGGATCCTATCTAACAAGATAGCTTTATGATTGTGTTGTTTAGGTACCTCTGTCATGGTCGATTTTCCTTGCTCCTGTTGTCTGTCTTTGGCATCCCAGGATAAAGATTAATGTAGACAGCCTGTAGAGGGGTTGATATATGGGGTGAAATCTTGCCTTAGGACAGTGGGGTAGTCTAGATGATATTCAGCATTCTTATACCTGAAAAGACTGGAAACCTAAATCTAACACGCTAAGATGTCACTGCACTGATGCTATTTTGCAGTGGTGGTTTCAAACTTTGTTCCAGTTATGCACTAATTTTTTTGCAACAAAAAACCAGACTCTAACCATCCAGTGCCCTTTTGAAATGTGTTGGGGTTAATTTGTTTTCATTTTGATTGTGTATTTCATGTTTTTATGGTGTGATTTTATCCTGTGAACCACCCTGAGACCTGTGGGTATACGGCGGTATACAAACAACAACAACAACCATATTCAAATCAACTTTTGTGTACATTTATGTATTATGTATGGGTTGTATAGGACCCAACTCTCGTATTTCCTTTTCCTTATTTTTAAACAGGATTTTATTCTACGATTAACATACATCTTTATATTAGTTCAGATATATGCTGCCATGCCATAACTCATCTCCAAAATTCAATCCAGATTTCTCTAATCTATTACAGTCGTACCTTGGTTCTTGAACGTCTTGCGACTTGAACGTTTTGGCTCCCAAATGCCGCAAACCCGAAAGTGAGTGTTCCGGTTTGCGAACGTTTTTTGGAAGTCGAACATCTGATGGGGCTTCTGTGGCTTCTGATTGAGTGCAGGAAGCTCCTGCAGCAAATCAGAAGCCGTGTCTTGGTTTTTGAACATTTTCAGAAGTTGAATGGACTTTCAGAATGGATTTTGTTTGAGAACCAAGGTACAACTTTATTATTATTATTATTATTATTATTATTATTATTATTATTATTATTATTATTATTATTATTATTTTATTTATACCCCGCCCATCTGGCTGGGCTTCCCCAGCCACTCTGGGCGGCTTCCAAAAAAATATTAAAATACTGTAAAACATCAAACATTAAAAGCTACATTTTCACTCCATTATTTCATTCTACCATTGTCAGTTAGATTTGCAGGAGTGCTGCAAACTTCTCATGAAGTAGGGTGAACAGACAACAGAATGGCAAATGTGGTTCAGTGGGAATAAATGCAAACATATGTTCATTGGAAAATGAAAATCAGGCTTTATGTATACACTGATGCTATCTCGGCTGGCAGTGACTGACCAGGAAAAAGGTATGGGAGCTGTGGTGCAGAAAAATATAGTGTGCTACAGGAGTGGAAAATACAAGGAAAGGGACTGAAAGAGAAACTGCCAGTGTCATAATACTTTTATACCAATCAATGGTGCAGTCACACTTAGAATAGTGTGTGGTTCTGGTAACCCCATCTTAAAAAAAATAAAAGATATAGAGCTGGAAAAGGTTGAGAAAATAGACAGCTAAAGGGGAAGCATAACAGAGGTTTATGAAATCATGCATGTTGTAGATCTTAAAGCCGGAACTCAGGGACATCCAATGAATGTGATTGGTAATGGATTCTGAACACAGAAAAGGGAGCATTTCTTGATGCAACGCATGATTAATTTATGGAATTAATAGCTGCAAGATGTGGTGTGGGCTGGTAAAGGGGACTTAAAGGGGATTAGGCAAAGACATGGAGGCTTGGTCTCTCAGATGCTCTTAGTCTTAATGGCTAAATGGAACTTGAATGCCATGAACTCTCAGAATATCATGTTGATGGGAACCCTGCTGCCATCATGTCTCTCTGGTGAGCTTTCCAGAAATGCTTAATTGGCTACTGTGGGTAATAGAATGCTAGAATAGATAGAACTTCAGGACTCTTGCACTCTTATATCTACCTATACCTGTACCTGTACCTGTACCTATACCTATACCTAATCTTCTTTGGGCTGGATGGGGCTCAATAATTATGGTTTATCTGGAGTTCTGAAATGATTTTAAGTTTGTGTCACTGTGGGCAGTAGGAACATAGTTAGGCAAACCTCTAGGGCTTCAGTCCTACCTGAAGATGCTGCCCAGTGGTTGAACTTTGGACCTTCTGTCTGCAAAGCAGACTGAGCCCTTTAAACAGCTCTTCCTACATCACAGCA
>NW_027669874.1:0-11152 GCF_964188305.1 Podarcis bocagei | reverse complement strand
GGAGGGAGGATGGAAGGTAAAAAAAGAAAGAAAGATTAAGGAAAGAAAGAAGGAAGGGGAGGAAAAAGGAAGGAAGCAGAGAAGGAAGGGAGGAGGGAGGAAGGAAGGAGGTAGGGAGAGGAGGAAGGAGGGAGGGAGGGAAGGGAGGGAAGGAGGGAGGAGGGAGGAAAGAGTCAACGAAGTGAACCAGTTTGCCGTGAAGCTGGTCCAGGTGAGAGGAAGGAAGGGAGGAAGGAGGAAGGAAGGAAGGATGGAAGGTAAAAAAAGAAAGATTAAGGAAAGAAAGAATGAAGGGGGAGGAAAAAGGAAGGAAACAGAGAAGGAAGGGAGGAGGGAGGAAGGAGGGAGGGAGAGAAGGAAGGAAGGAAGGAAGGAGGGAGGGAAGAAGGAAGGGAGGAAGGAGGGAGGGAGGGAAGGAGGGAGGAGGGAGGAAAGAGTCAACGAAGTGAACCAGTTTGCCGGGAAGCTGGTCCAGGTGAGAGGAAGGAAGGAAGGAAAGGAGGAAGGGAGGAGGGAGAGAAGGAAGGAAGGAGGGAGGAAGAAAGGAAGGAAGAGAAGGAAGGAGGAAGGGAGGGAGGGGAGGAGGGAGGAGGGAGGAAAGAGTCAACGAAGTGAACCAGTTTGCCGGGAAGCTGGTGCAGGTGAGAGGAAGGAAGGGAGGAAGGAGGAAGGAAGTAAGGAGGAAGGAAGGAAGGAGAGAAGGAACGGAGAGGAAGGATGGAAGGGAAGAAGGGAGGAAGGAAGGAAGGAAGGAAGGAAGGAAGGAAGGAAGGAAGGAAGGAAGGAAGGAAGGAAGGAAAGAGTCAACGAAGTGAACCAGTTTGCCGGGAAGCTGGTCCAGGTGAGAGGAAGGAAGGGAGGAAGGAGGAAGGAAGGAAGGAAGGAAGGAAGGAAGGAGGGAGGGAGGGAGAGAAGGAAGGAAGGGAAGGAGGGTGGAAAGAGTCAACGAAGTGAACCAGTTTGCCGGGAAGCTGGTCCAGGTGAGAGGAAGGAAGGGAGGAAGGAAGAAGGAAGGAGGGAGGAGGGAAGGAGGGAGAGAAGGAAGGAAGGAAGGAGGGAGGGAGGAAGGAAGGAAGGAGGAAAGGAAGGAAGGAAGGAGGAAGGAGGGAGAGAAGGAAGGAAGGAAGGAGGGAGGGAGGGAGGAAGGAGGAAGGAAGGAGGGAGGGAGGAGGGAGGAAAGAGTCAACGAAGTGAACCAGTTTGTCGGGAAGCTGGTCCAGGTGAGAGGAAGGAAGGGAGGAAGGAGGAAGGAAGGAAGGAAGGAAGGAAGGAGGGAGGGAGGGAGGAAGGAAGGAGAGAGGGAGGAAGGGAGGGAGGAAGGAAGGAGGGAAGGAAGTGAACCAGTTTGCCGGGAAGCTGGTCCAGGTGAGAGGAAGGAAGGGAGGAAGGAGGAAGGAAGGAAGGAAGGAAGGAGGGAGGGAGGGAGGAAGGAGGGAGGGAGGGAGAGAAGGAAGGAAGGGAAGGAGGGTGGAAAGAGTCAACGAAGTGAACCAGTTTGCCGGGAAGCTGGTCCAGGTGAGAGGAAGGAAGGGAGGGAGGAAGGAAGGAAGGAAGGAAGGAAGGAAGGAAGGAAGGAAGGAAGGAAGGAAGGAGGGAGGGAGGGAGAGAAGGAAGGAAGGGAAGGAGGGTGGAAAGAGTCAACGAAGTGAACCAGTTTGCCGGGAAGCTGGTCCAGGTGAGAGGAAGGAAGGGAGGAAGGAAGGAGGGAGGAGGGAAGGAGGGAGAGAAGGAAGGAAGGAAATAGGGAGGGAGGAAGGAAGGAAGGAGGAAAGGAAGGAAGGAAGGAGGAAGGAGGGAGAGAAGGAAGGAAGGAAGGAGGGAGGGAGGGAGGAAGGAGGAAGGAAGGAGGGAGGGAGGAGGGAGGAAAGAGTCAATGAAGTGAACCAGTTTGCCGGGAAGCTGGTCCAGGTGAGAGGAAGGAAGGGAGGAAGGAGGAAGGAAGGAAGGAAGGAAGGAGGGAGGGAGAGAGGAAAGGAGGAAGGGAGGGAGGGAGGAGGAAAGGAGGAAGGAAGGGAAGAAGGAAGGAGGGAGGAGTCAACGAAGTGAACCAGTTTGCCGGGAAGCTGGTCCAGGTGAGAGGAAGGAAGGGAGGAAGGAGGAAGGAAGGAGGGAGGAGGAAGAGAAGGAAGGAAGGAGGGAGGAAGAAAGGAAGGAAGGAGGGAGGGAGGATGGAAGGTAAAAAAAGAAAGAAAGATTAAGGAAAGAAAGAAGGAAGGGGGAGGAAAAAGGAAGGAAGCAGAGAAGGAAGGGAGGAGGGAGGAAGGAAGGAGGGAGGGAGAGGAGGAAGGAGGGAGGGAGGGAAGGGAGGGAAGGAGGGAGGAGGGAGGAAAGAGTCAACGAAGTGAACCAGTTTGCCGGGAAGCTAGTCCAGGTGAGAGGAAGGAAGGAAGGAAAGGAGGAAGGAAGGAAGGAGGGAGGAAGAAAGGAAGGAAGAGAAGGAAGGAGGAAGCGAGGGAGGGGAGGAGGGAGGAAAGAGTCAACGAAGTGAACCAGTTTGCCGGGAAGCTGGTGCAGGTGAGAGGAAGGAAGGGAGGAAGGAGGAAGGAAGTAAGGAGGAAGGAAGGAAGGAAGGAGAGAAGGAACGGAGAGGAAGGATGGAAGGGAAGAAGGGAGGAAGGAAGGGAGGAGGGAGGAAAGAGTCAACGAAGTGAATCAGTTTGCAGGGAAGCTGGTCCAGGTGAGAGGAAGGAAGGGAGGAAGGAAGGAAGTAGAGAAGGAGAGAATCAGGGAAGAAAGGAGGGAGGGAGAGAAGGAAGGAAGGAGAGAGGAAGGATGGAAGGATGGAAGGAAGGAAGGGAAGAAGGTAGGAAGGAAGGAGGGAGGGAGGGAGGAGGGAGGGAGGAGGGAGGAAAGAGTCAACGAAGTGAACCAGTTTGCCGTGAAGCTGGTCCAGGTGAGAGGAAGGAAGGGAGGAAGGAGGAAGGAAGGAAGGAGGAGGGAGGGAGGGAGAGAGGAAGGATGGAAGGAAGGAAGGAAGGAAGGAAGGAGGAAGGAAGTAGGGAAGAGGGAAGGAGGGAGAGAAGGAAGGAAGGAAGGGAAGAAGGGAGGAAGGAAGGAAGGAGGAAAGGAAGGGAGGAAGGAAGGAAGGAAGGAAGGAGGGAAGGAAGTGAACCAGTGTGCCGGGAAGCTGGTCCAGGTGAGAGGAAGGAAAGGAGGAAGGAAGGAGGGAGGAGGGAGAGAAGGAAGGAAGGAGGGAGGAAGAAAGGAAGGAAGAGAAGGAAGGAGGAAGGAAGGAAGGGGAGGAGGGAGGAGGGAGGAAAGAGTCAACGAAGTGAACCAGTTTGCCGGGAAGCTGGTGCAGGTGAGAGGAAGGAAGGGAGGAAGGAGGAAGGAAGTAAGGAGGAAGGAAGGAAGGAGAGAAGGAACGGAGAGGAAGGATGGAAGGGAAGAAGGGAGGAAGGAAGGAAGGAAGGAAGGAAGGAAGGAAGGAAGGAAGAGAAGGAAGGAGGAAGGAAGGAAGGGGAGGAGGGAGGAGGGAGGAAAGAGTCAACGAAGTGAACCAGTTTGCCGGGAAGCTGGTCCAGGTGAGAGGAAGGGAGGGAGGAAGGAGGAAGGAAGGAAGGAGGGAGAGAAGGAAGGAAGGAAGGAGGGAGGGAGGGAGAGAGGAAGGATGGAAGGAAGGAAGGAAGGAAGGGAAGAAGGGAGGAAGGAAGGAGAGAAATAGGGAAGAAAGAAAGGAGGAAAGAAAGGAGGGAGGAAGGAAGGAGGGAAGGAAGGAAGGAGGGAGGGAGGAAGGAAAGAAGGAAGGAAGTAGGGAGGGAGGGACGGAGGGAAGGAAGGAGGGAAGGAAGGGGAGGAGGGAGGAAAGAGTCAACGAAGTGAACCAGTTTGCCGGGAAGCTGGTCCAGGTGAGAGGAAGGAAGGGATGAAGGAGGGAGGGAGGAAGGAAGGAAGGAAGGAAGGAGGGAGAGAAGGAAGGAAGGAAGGAAGAGAAGGAAGGAGGAAGGAAGGGAGGGGAGGAGGGAGGAAAGAGTCAACGAAGTGAACCAGTTTGCCGGGAAGCTGGTCCAGGTGAGAGGAAGGGAGGAAGGAAGGAAGGAGGAAGTAAGGAGGGAGGGAGAGAAGGAAGGAGGAAGGAAGGGAGGGAGGAGGGAGGAAAGAGTCAACGAAGTGAACCAGTTTGCCGGGAAGCTGGTCCAGGTGAGAGGAAGGGAGGGAGGAAGGAGGAAGGAAGGAAGGAGGGAGAGAAGGAAGGAAGGAAGGAAGGAAGGAAGGAGTTAGGAAGGAAGGAAGGAAGGAAGGAGAGAGGAAGCTCCAAAGCCAGGACAAACTAAAAAGTAAGGTGCGAGATTGGTTACATTATGCTCAAATTCAAGAGGTATTTAAAATGGATAAAAAAGTGGGTTTCCAGATGGAGAAATCGAAACTGGAGACGGAGTTACTAGAACCAAAGACTAAGGTACTTTCGAGGATGTATGACTTGCTGCTTAAATGGAACACACAGGATGAGACAGTTAAATCTGCTATGATAAAATGGGCACAGGATGTAGGACACAACATTATGTCTGAGGACTGGGAAAGGTTATGGAACACCGGTATGAAATTCACGGCATGTAGTGCCTTGAAAGAGAACATTATGAAAATGGTATACCGGTGGTACATGACCCCAGTCAAGTTGGCTAAAATATATCATCTTTCTGATAATAAGTGTTGGAAATGCAAGGAGGCAGAAGGGACATTCTTTCACCTCTGGTGGACCTGCCCGAAAGTAAAGGCCTTCTGGGAAATGATACATAATGAGTTGAAAAAGGTATTTAAATATACCTTTTCCAAGAAACCAGAGGCCTTTCTCCTGGGCATGGTGGACCGGAATGTGCCAAAGAAGGATAGAACCTTGTTTATGTATGCAACCACAGCAGCAAGGATTCTTATTGCAAAGTTCTGGAAGACACCAGATTTACCCACACTGGAGGACTGGCAGACGCAGCTGATGGACTACATGGAGTTGGCAGAAATGACTGGCAGAATTCGAGATCTGAGCGAAGAAACAATGGAGGAGGACTGGAAAAAATTTAAGGACTATTTGCAAAAATACTATAAGTTGTTTGAATGTTAAGATTGTGCACGATTAAGAAACGTTATGCTTCTGCAATTTATCTAAGTAAATGATAAAGTAAGTAATGATGAAAAAATGAGACAAATTAGAAACAAAATATTATGTTTATTAAAAGTGTTGAAACCAAATTACAAACTTCCGAAATTGGTAACATAATAAATTCAAAGGTACAATAAGATGTGAAACAAGATAACAAATTGCTGAACTGGCTAGAATAATGAATGCAATGTTGAGAGGATGTGAGGAGGTCCAAAAGAAAGTGAATTGTTGAAGCACGTCGTGAAAAATATTTTACTTTTGTTTTTTTTTCTTATTTTTCTTCATATATATATATAAAAAATGTTTCTTGCATGTTGCTATGTAAACTAATATGTTAACCTATGGAAAGAAATGCAATAAAAAATTTTATAAAAAAAAAAAAGGAAGGAAGAAGAGAAGGAGGAAGGAAGGGAAGAAGGGAGGAAGGAAGGAGGGAGAGAAGGAAGGGAAGAAGGAAGGAAGGAAGGAGGAAAGGAAGGAAGGGAAGGAGGGAAGGGAAGAAAGGAGGAGGGAGGAAAGAGTCAACAAAGTGAACCAGTTTGTCGGGAAGCTGGTCCAGGTGAGAGGAAGGAAGGGAGGAAGGAAGGAAGTAGAGAAGGAGAGAATCAGGGAAGAAAGGAGGGAGGGAGAGAAGGAAGGAAGGAGAGAGGAAGGATGGAAGGAAGGAAGGGAAGAAGGTAAGAAGGAAGGAGGGAGGGAGGAAGGAAGGAGGGAGGGAGGGAAGGAGGGAGGAAGAAAGGAAGGAAGAGAAGGAAGGAGGAAGGAAGGAAGGGGAGGAGGGAGGAAGGAGGGAGGAGGGAGAGAAGGAAGGAAGGAGGGAGGAAGAAAGGAAGAGAAGGAAGGAGAGAAGGAAGGAAGGGGAGGAGGGAGGAGGGAGGAAAGAGTCAACGAAGTGAACCAGTTTGCCGGGAAGCTGGTCCAGGTGAGAGGAAGGAAGGGAGGAAGGAGGAAGGAAGTATGGAGGAAGTAAGGAGGGAGGGAGAGAAGGAAGGAAGGAAGAGAAGGAAGGAGGAAGGGAGGGAGGGGAGGAGGGAGGAGGGAGGAGGGAGGAAAGAGTCAACGAAGTGAACCAGTTTGCCGGGAAGCTGGTGCAGGTGAGAGGGAGGAAGGGAGGAAGGAGGAAGGAAGTAAGGAGGAAGGAAGGAAGGAAGGAGAGAAGGAACGGAGAGGAAGGATGGAAGGGAAGAAGGGAGGAAGGAAGGGAGGAGGGAGGAAAGAGTCAACGAAGTGAACCAGTTTGCCGGGAAGCTGGTGCAGGTGAGAGGAAGGAAGGGAAGAGGGAGGGAGGGAGGAAGGAAGGAAGGAAGGAAGGAAGGAGGGAGAGAGGGAGGGACAGAGAGAAGGAAGGAAGGGAAGAAGGGAGGAGGGAGGAAAGAGTCAACGAAGTGAACCAGTTTGTCGGGAAGCTGGTCCAGGTGAGAGGAAGGAAGGGAGGAAGGAGGAAGGAAGGAAGGAAGGAGGGAGGGAGGGAGAGAAGGAAGGAAGGGAAGGAGGGAGGAAAGAGTCAACGAAGTGAACCAGTTTGCCGGGAAGCTGGTCCAGGTGAGAGGAAGGAAGGGAGGAAGGAGGAAGGAAGGCGGGAGGAGGGAAGGAGGGAGAGAAGGAAGGAAGGAGGGAGGGAGGAAGGAAGGAAGGAGGAAAGGAAGGAAGGAGGGAGGGAGAGAAGGAAGGAAGGAAGGAGGGAGGGAGGGAGGAAGGAGGAAGGAAGGAGGGAGGGAGGAGGGAGGAAAGAGTCAACGAAGTGAACCAGTTTGTCGGGAAGCTGGTCCAGGTGAGAGGAAGGAAGGGAGGAAGGAGGAAGGAAGGAAGGAAGGAAGGAGGGAGGGAGGAAGGAGGAAGGGAGGGAGGAAGGAAGGAGGGAAGGAAGTGAACCAGTTTGCCGGGAAGCTGGTCCAGGTGAGAGGAAGGAAGGGAGGAAGGAGGAAGGAAGGAGGGAGGGAGGGAGGAAGGAAGGAGGGAGGAAAGAGTCAACAAAGTGAACCAGTTTGCCGGGAAGCTGGTCCAGGTGAGAGGAAGGAAGGGAGGAAGGAGGAAGGAAGGAGGGAGGAGGAAGAGAAGGAAGGAGGGAAGGAGAGAGCGAGGGAAGGAAGGAAGGAAGGAAGGAGGGAGGGAGGATGGAAGGTAAAAAAAGAAAGAAAGATTAAGGAAAGAAAGAAGGAAGGGGGAGGAAAAAGGAAGGAAGCAGAGAAGGAAGGGAGGAGGGAGGAAGGAAGGAGGGAGAGAGAGGAGGAAGGAAGGAAGGAGGGAGGGAAGAAGGAAGGGAGGAAGGAGGGAAGGAAGGAAGGAAGGAGGGAGGATGGAAGGTAAAAAAAGAAAGAAAGATTAAGGAAAGAAAGAATGAAGGGGGAGGAAAAAGGAAGGAAACAGAGAAGGAAGGAAGGAGGGAGGGAAGAAGGAAGGGAGGAAGGAGGGAGGGAGGGAAGGGAGGGAAGGGAGGGAAGGAGGGAGGAGGGAGGAAAGAGTCAACGAAGTGAACCAGTTTGCCGGGAAGCTGGTGCAGGTGAGAGGAAGGAAGGGAGGAAGGAGGAAGGAAGTAAGGAGGGAGAGAAGGAAGGAAGGAAGGAGAGAGGAAGGAAGGAAGGGAAGAAGGGAGGAAGGAAGGAGGGAGAGAAGGAAGGGAAGAAGGAAGGAAGGAAGGAAGGAAGGAAGGAAGGAAGGAAGGAAGGAAGGAGGAAAGGAAGGAGGGAGGGAGGGAGGAAAGACTCAACGAAGTGAACTAGTTTGTCGGGAAGCTGGTCCAGGTGAGAGGAAGGAAGGGAGGAAGGAAGGAAGTAGAGAAGGAGAGAATCAGGGAAGAAAGGAGGGAGGGAGAGAAGGAAGGAAGGAGAGAGGAAGGATGGAAGGAAGGAAGGGAAGAAGGTAAGAAGGAAGGAGGGAGGGAGGAAGGAGGAAGGAAGGAGGGAGGGAGGGAAGGAGGTAGGAAGAAAGGAAGGAAGAGAAGGAAGGAGGAAGGAAGGAAGGAGAGGAGGGAGGAGGGAGGAAAGAGTCAACGAAGTGAACCAGTTTGCCGGGAAGCTGGTGCAGGTGAGAGGAAGGAAGGGAGGAAGGAGGAAGTAAGGAGGAAGGAAGGAAGGAGAGAAGGAACGGAGAGGAAGGATGGAAGGGAAGAAGGGAGGAAGGAAGGGAGGAGGGAGGAAAGAGTCAACGAAGTGAACCAGTTTGCAGGGAAGCTGGTGCAGGTGAGAGGAAGGAAGGGAGGAAGGAGGGAGGGAGGAAGGAAGGAAGGAAGGAAGGAAGGAAGGAAGGAGGGAGAGAGGGAGGGACAGAGAGAAGGAAGGAAGGGAGGAGGGAGGAAAGAGTCAACGAAGTGAACCAGTTTGTCGGGAAGCTGGTCCAGGTGAGAGGAAGGAAGGGAGGAAGGAGGAAGGAAGGAAGGAAGGAAGGAAGGAGGGAGGGGGCGAGAGAAGGAAGGAAGGGAAGGAGGGAGGAAAGAGTCAACGAAGTGAACCAGTTTGCCGGGAAGCTGGTCCAGGTGAGAGGAAGGAAGGAGGAAGGAGAGGGAAGGAGGGAGAGAAGGAAGGAAGGAAGGAGGGAGGGAGGAAGGAAGGAAGGAGGAAAGGAAGGAAGGAAGGAGGGAGAGAAGGAAGGAAGGAGGGAGGGAGGGAGGAAGGAAGGAGGGAGTGAGGAGGGAGGAAAGAGTCAACGAAGTGAACCAGTTTGTCGGGAAGCTGGTCCAGGTGAGAGGAAGGAAGGGAGGAAGGGAGGAAGGAAGGAAGGAAGGAAGGGAGGGAGGAAGGAGGAAGGGAGGGAGGAAGGAAGGAAGGAGGGAAGAAGTGAACCAGTTTGCCGGGAAGCTGGTCCAGGTGAGAGGAAGGAAGGGAGGAAGGAGGAAGGAAGGAGGGAGGGAGGGAGGAAGGAAGGAGGGAGAAAGAGTCAACGAAGTGAACCAGTTTGCCGGGAAGCTGGTCCAGGTGAGAGGAAGGAAGGAGGAAGGAGGAAGGAAGGAGGGAGGAGGAAGAGAAGGAAGGAGGGAAGGAGAGAGCGAGGGAAGGAAGGAAGGAAGGAAGGAGGGAGGGAGGATGGAAGGTAAAAAAAGAAAGAAAGATTAAGGAAAGAAAGAAGGAAGGGGGAGGAAAAAGGAAGGAAGCAGAGAAGGAAGGGAGGAGGGAGGAAGGAAGGAGGGAGAGAGAGGAGGAAGGAAGGAAGGAGGGAGGGAAGAAGGAAGGGAGGAAGGAGGGAAGGAAGGAAGGAAGGAGGGAGGATGGAAAAAAAAGAAAGAAAGATTAAGGAAAGAAAGAATGAAGGGGAGGAAAAAGGAAGGAACAGAGAAGGAAGGGTTGAGGGAGGAAGGAAGGAGGGAGGGAGAGGAGGAAGGAAGGAAGGAGGGAGGGAAGAAGGAAGGGAGGAAGGAGGGAGGGAGGGAAGGGAGGGAAGGAGGGAGGAGGGAGGAAAGAGTCAACGAAGTGAACCAGTTTGCCGGGAAGCTGGTCCAGGGAGAGGAAGGAAGGAAGGAAAGGAGGAAGGAAGGAAGGAGGGAGGAAGAAAGGAAGGAAGAGAAGGAAGGAGGAAGGGAGGGAGGGGAGGAGGGAGGAAAGAGTCAACAAAGTGAACCAGTTTGCCGGGAAGCTGGTGCAGGTGAGAGGAAGGAAGGGAGGAAGGAGGAAGGAAGTAAGGAGGAAGGAAGGAAGGAGAGAAGGAACGGAGAGGAAGGATGGAAGGGAAGAAGGGAGGAAGGAAGGGAGGAGGGAGGAAAGAGTCAACGAAGTGAACCAGTTTGCCGGGAAGCTGGTCCAGGTGAGAGGAAGGAAGGGAGGAAGGAAGGAGGGAGGAGGGAAGGAGGGAGAGATGGAAGGAAGGAAGGAGGGAGGGAGGAAGGAAGGAAGGAGGAAAGGAAGGGAGGAAGGAGGGAGAGAAGGAAGAAGGGGAGGGAGGGAGGGAGGAAGGAGGACAGAAGGAAGGGAGGAGGGAGGAAAAAGTCAACGAAGTGAACCAGTTTGTCGGGAAGCTGGTCCAGGTGAGAGGAAGGAAGGGAGGAAGAAGGAAGGAAGGAAGGAGGGAGGAGGAAGAGAAGGAAGGAGTTAAGGAGAGAGCGAGGGAAGGAAGGAAGGAAGGAAGGAGGGAGGGAGGATGGAAGGTAAAAAAAAGAAAGATTAAGGAAAGAAAGAAGGAAGGGGGAGGAAAAAGGAAGGAAGCAGAGAAGGAAGGGAGGAGGAAGGAAGGAAGGAGGGAGGGAAGAAGGAAGGGAGGAAGGAAGGAAGGAAGGAGGGAGGATGGAAGGTAAAAAAGAAAGATTAAGGAAAGAAAGAATGAAGGGGGAGGAAAAAGGAAGGAAACAGAGAAGGAAGGGAGGAGGGAGGAAGGAGGGAGGGAGAGAAGGAAGGAAGGAAGGAAGGAGGGAGGGAAGAAGGAAGGGAGGAAGGAGGGAGGGAGGGAAGGAGGGAGGAGGGAGGAAAGAGTCAACGAAATGAACCAGTTTGCCGGGAAGCTGGTCCAGGTGAGAGGACGGAAGGAAGGAAAGGAGGAAGGGAGGAGGGAGAGAAGGAAGGAAGGAGGGAGGAAGAAAGGAAGGAAGAGAAGGAAGGAGGAAGGGACGGAGGGGAGGAGGGAGGAGTGAGGAAAGAGTCAACGAAGTGAACCAGTTTGCCGGGAAGCTGGTGCAGGTGAGAGGAAGGAAGGGAGGAAGGAGGAAGGAAGTAAGGAGGAAGGAAGGAAGGAGAGAAGGAACGGAGAGGAAGGATGGAATGGAAGAAGGGAGGAAGGAAGGGAGGAGGGAGGAAAGAGTCAACGAAGTGAACCAGTTTGTCGGGAAGCTGGTCCAGGTGAGAGGAAGGAAGGGAGGAAGGAGGAAGGAAGGAAGGAAGGAAGGAAGGAAGGAAGGAAGGAAGGAAGGAAGGAGGGAGGGAGAGAAGGAAGGAAGGGAAGGAGGGTGGAAAGAGTCAACGATGTGAACCAGTTTGCCGGGAAGCTGGTCCAGGTGAGAGGAAGGAAGGGAGGAAGGAAGAAGGAAGGAGGGAGGAGGGAAGGAGGGAGAGAAGGAAGGAAGGAAGGAGGGAGGGAGGAAGGAAGGAAGGAGGAAAGGAAGGAAGGAAGGAAGGAGGAAGGAGGGAGAGAAGGAAG
>NW_027669875.1:0-11196 GCF_964188305.1 Podarcis bocagei | reverse complement strand
AGGGATTTTTTCAAAAAAAGTTGTTCAGACGACATGGGCTAATTCTGTTTCCGATGATAAAAACCCATCTGTTTCCACCGAAAAACATTTCAGGGGATCACTTGCAACACTTTGCCAACATTTTTGAGTGAATTGCAGAACGTCAGATTTATAGCAGAAATTGTGACCGCGCGGCTTAGGGATTTTTTCAAAAAAAGTTGTCCAGACGTCGAGGGCTAATTCTGTTTCCGATTATAAAAACCCATCTGTTTCCACCGAAAAACATTTCAGGGGATCACTTGCAACAGTTTGCCAACATTTTTGAGTGAATTGCAGAACGTCAGATTTTTAGCAGAAATTGTGACCGCGCGGCTTAGGGATTTTTTCAAAAAAGTTGTTCAGACGTCGAGGGCTAATTCTGTTTCCGATGATAAAAACCCATCTGTTTCCACCGAAAAACATTTCAGGGGATCACTTGCAACAGTTTGCCAACATTTTTGAGTGAATTGCAGAACGTCAGATTTTTAGCAGAAATTGTGACCGCGCGGCTTAGGGATTTTTTCAAAAAAAGTTGTTCAGACCTCGAGGGCTAATTCTGTTTCCCATGATAAAAACCCATCTGTTTCCACAGAAAAACCTTTCAGGGTATCATTTGCAACAGTTTGGGACCATTTTTGAGTGAACTGCAGAACGTCAGATTTTTAGCAGAAATTGTGACCGCGCGGCTTAGGGATTTTTTCAAAAAAAGTTGTTCAGACGTCGAGGGCTCATTCTGTTTCCGATGATAAAAACCCATCTGTTTCCACCGAAAAACATTTCAGGGGATCACTTGCAACACTTTGCCAACATTTTTGAGGGAATTGCAGAACGTCAGATTTTTAGCAGAAATTGTGACCGCGCGGCTTAGGGATTTTTTCAAAAAAAGTTGTTCAGACGTCGAAGGCTAATTCTGTTTCCGATGATAAAAACCCATCTGTTTGCACCGAAAAACATTTCAGGGGATCACTTGCAACGGTTTGCCAACATTTTTAAGTGAATTGCAGAACGTCAGATTTTTAGCAGAAATTGTGACCGCGCGGCTTAGGGATTTTTTCAAAAAAAGTTGTTCAGACCTCGAGGGCTAATTCTGTTTCCGATGATAAAAACCCATCTGTTTCCACTGAAAAACCTTTCAGGGGATCGTTTGCAACAGTTTGGGACCATTTTTGAGTGAACTGCAGAACGTCAGATTTTTAGCAGAAATTGTGACCGCGCGGCTTAGGGATTTTTTCAAAAAAAGTTGTCCAGACGTCGAGGGCTAATTCTGTTTCCGATTATAAAAACCCATCTGTTTCCACCGAAAAACATTTCAGGGGATCACTTGCAACAGTTTGCCAACATTTTTGAGTGAATTGCAGAACGTCAGATTTTTAGCAGAAATTGTGACCGCGCGGCTTAGGGATTTTTTCAAAAAAAGTTGTTCAGACGTCGAGGGCTCATTCTGTTTCCGATTATAAAAACCCTTCTGTTTCCACCAAAAAACCTTTCAGGGGATCGTTTGCAACAGTTTGCCAACATTTTTGAGTGAATTGCAGAACGTCAGATTTTTAGCAGAAATTGTGACCGCGCGGCTTAGGGATTTTTTCAAAAAAAGTTGTTCAGACGTCGAGGGCTAATTCTGTTTCCGATGATAAAAACCCATCTGTTTCCACCGAAAAACATTTCAGGGGATCACTTGCAACAGTTTGCCAACATTTTTGAGTGAATTGCAGAACGTCAGATTTTTAGCAGAAATTGTGACCGCGCGGCTTAGGGATTTTTTCAAAAAAAGTTGTCCAGACCTCGAGGGCTAATTCTGTTTCCGATGATAAAAACCCATCTGTTTCCACAGAAAAACCTTTCAGGGGATCATTTGCAACAGTTTGGGACCATTTTTGAGTGAACTGCAGAACGTCAGATTTTTAGCAGAAATTGTGACCGCGCGGCTTAGGGATTTTTTCAAAAAAAGTTGTTCAGACGTCAAGGGCTCATTCTGTTTCCGATGATAAAAACCCATCTGTTTCCACCGAAAAACATTTCAGGGGATCACTTGCAACACTTTGCCAACATTTTTGAGGGAATTGCAGAACGTCAGATTTTTAGCAAAAATTGTGACCGCGCGGCTTAGGGATTTTTTCAAAAAAAGTTGTTCAGACGTCGAGGGCTAATTCTGTTTCCGATGATAAAAACCCATCTGTTTCCACCGAAAAACATTTCAGGGGATCACTTGCAACAGTTTGCAACATTTTTGAGGGAATTGCAGAACGTCAGATTTTTAGCAGAAATTGTGACCGCGCGGCTTAGGGATTTTTTCAAAAAAAGTTGTTCAGACGTCGAGGGCTAATTCTGTTTCCGATGATAAAAACCCATCTGTTTCCACCGAAAAACCTTTCAGGGGATCGTTTGCAACAGTTTGGGACCATTTTTGAGTGAACTGCAGAAAGTCAGATTTTTAACAGAAATTGTGAACGCGCGGCTTAGGGATTTTTTCAAAAAAAGTTGTTCAGACGTGGAGGGCTCATTCTGTTTCCGATGATAAAAACCCATCTGTTTCCACGGAAAAACATTTCAGGGGATCACTTGCAACACTTTGCCAACATTTTTGAGGGAATTGCAGAACGTCAGATTTTTAGCAGAAATTGTGACCGCGCGGCTTAGGGATTTTTTCAAAAAAAGTTGTTCAGACGTCGAGGATTAATTCTGTTTCCGATTATAAAAAACCCATCTGTTTCCACCGAAAAACCTTTCAGGGGATCGTTTGCAACAGTTTGGCACCATTTTCGAGTGAACTGCAGAACGTCAGATTTTTAGCAGAAATTGTGACCGCGCGGCTTAGGGATTTTTTCAAAAAAAGTTGTTCAGACGTCGAGGGCTCATTCTGTTTCCGATGATAAAAACCCATCTGTTTCCACCGAAAAACATTTCAGGGGATCACTTGCAACGGTTTGCCAACATTTTTGAGTGAATTGCAGAACGTCAGATTTTTAGCAGAAATTGTGACCGCGCGGCTAAGGGATTTTTTCAAAAAAAGTTGTTCAGACGACATGGGCTAATTCTGTTTCCGATGATAAAAACCCATCTGTTTCCACCGAAAAACATTTCAGGGGATCACTTGCAACACTTTGCCAACATTTTTGAGTGAATTGCAGAACGTCAGATTTATAGCAGAAATTGTGACCGCGCGGCTTAGGGATTTTTTCAAAAAAAGTTGTCCAGACGTCGAGGGCTAATTCTGTTTCCGATTATAAAAACCCATCTGTTTCCACCGAAAAACATTTCAGGGGATCACTTGCAACAGTTTGCCAACATTTTTGAGTGAATTGCAGAACGTCAGATTTTTAGCAGAAATTGTGACCGCGCGGCTTAGGGATTTTTTCAAAAAAAGTTGTTCAGACGTCGAGGGCTAATTCTGTTTCCGATGATAAAAACCCATCTGTTTCCACCGAAAAACATTTCAGGGGATCACTTGCAACAGTTTGCCAACATTTTTGAGTGAATTGCAGAACGTCAGATTTTTAGCAGAAATTGTGACCGCGCGGCTTAGGGATTTTTTCAAAAAAAGTTGTTCAGACCTCGAGGGCTAATTCTGTTTCCCATGATAAAAACCCATCTGTTTCCACAGAAAAACCTTTCAGGGTATCATTTGCAACAGTTTGGGACCATTTTTGAGTGAACTGCAGAACGTCAGATTTTTAGCAGAAATTGTGACCGCGCGGCTTAGGGATTTTTTCAAAAAAAGTTGTTCAGACGTCGAGGGCTCATTCTGTTTCCGATGATAAAAACCCATCTGTTTCCACCGAAAAACATTTCAGGGGATCACTTGCAACACTTTGCCAACATTTTTGAGGGAATTGCAGAACGTCAGATTTTTAGCAGAAATTGTGACCGCGCGGCTTAGGGATTTTTTCAAAAAAAGTTGTTCAGACGTCGAAGGCTAATTCTGTTTCCGATGATAAAAACCCATCTGTTTGCACCGAAAAACATTTCAGGGGATCACTTGCAACGGTTTGCCAACATTTTTAAGTGAATTGCAGAACGTCAGATTTTTAGCAGAAATTGTGACCGCGCGGCTTAGGGATTTTTTCAAAAAAAGTTGTTCAGACCTCGAGGGCTAATTCTGTTTCCGATGATAAAAACCCATCTGTTTCCACTGAAAAACCTTTCAGGGGATCGTTTGCAACAGTTTGGGACCATTTTTGAGTGAACTGCAGAACGTCAGATTTTTAGCAGAAATTGTGACCGCGCGGCTTAGGGATTTTTTCAAAAAAAGTTGTCCAGACGTCGAGGGCTAATTCTGTTTCCGATTATAAAAACCCATCTGTTTCCACCGAAAAACATTTCAGGGGATCACTTGCAACAGTTTGCCAACATTTTTGAGTGAATTGCAGAACGTCAGATTTTTAGCAGAAATTGTGACCGCGCGGCTTAGGGATTTTTTCAAAAAAAGTTGTTCAGACGTCGAGGGCTCATTCTGTTTCCGATTATAAAAACCCTTCTGTTTCCACCAAAAAACCTTTCAGGGGATCGTTTGCAACAGTTTGCCAACATTTTTGAGTGAATTGCAGAACGTCAGATTTTTAGCAGAAATTGTGACCGCGCGGCTTAGGGATTTTTTCAAAAAAAGTTGTTCAGACGTCGAGGGCTAATTCTGTTTCCGATGATAAAAACCCATCTGTTTCCACCGAAAAACATTTCAGGGGATCACTTGCAACAGTTTGCCAACATTTTTGAGTGAATTGCAGAACGTCAGATTTTTAGCAGAAATTGTGACCGCGCGGCTTAGGGATTTTTTCAAAAAAAGTTGTCCAGACCTCGAGGGCTAATTCTGTTTCCGATGATAAAAACCCATCTGTTTCCACAGAAAAACCTTTCAGGGGATCATTTGCAACAGTTTGGGACCATTTTTGAGTGAACTGCAGAACGTCAGATTTTTAGCAGAAATTGTGACCGCGCGGCTTAGGGATTTTTTCAAAAAAAGTTGTTCAGACGTCAAGGGCTCATTCTGTTTCCGATGATAAAAACCCATCTGTTTCCACCGAAAAACATTTCAGGGGATCACTTGCAACACTTTGCCAACATTTTTGAGGGAATTGCAGAACGTCAGATTTTTAGCAGAAATTGTGACCGCGCGGCTTAGGGATTTTTTCAAAAAAAGTTGTTCAGACGTCGAGGGCTAATTCTGTTTCCGATGATAAAAACCCATCTGTTTCCACCGAAAAACATTTCAGGGGATCACTTGCAACAGTTTGCAACATTTTTGAGGGAATTGCAGAACGTCAGATTTTTAGCAGAAATTGTGACCGCGCGGCTTAGGGATTTTTTCAAAAAAAGTTGTTCAGACGTCGAGGGCTAATTCTGTTTCCGATGATAAAAACCCATCTGTTTCCACCGAAAAACCTTTCAGGGGATCGTTTGCAACAGTTTGGGACCATTTTTGAGTGAACTGCAGAAAGTCAGATTTTTAACAGAAATTGTGAACGCGCGGCTTAGGGATTTTTTCAAAAAAAGTTGTTCAGACGTGGAGGGCTCATTCTGTTTCCGATGATAAAAACCCATCTGTTTCCACGGAAAAACATTTCAGGGGATCACTTGCAACACTTTGCCAACATTTTTGAGGGAATTGCAGAACGTCAGATTTTTAGCAGAAATTGTGACCGCGCGGCTTAGGGATTTTTTCAAAAAAAGTTGTTCAGACGTCGAGGATTAATTCTGTTTCCGATTATAAAAAACCCATCTGTTTCCACCGAAAAACCTTTCAGGGGATCGTTTGCAACAGTTTGGCACCATTTTTGAGTGAATTGCAGAACGTCAGATTTTTAGCAGAAATTGTGACCGCGCGGCTTAGGGATTTTTTCAAGAAAAGTTGTTCAGACGTCGAGGGCTAATTCTGTTTCCGATGATAAAAACCCATCTGTTTCCACAGAAAAACCTTTCAGGGGATCATTTGCAACAGTTTGGGACCATTTTTGAGTGAACTGCAGAACGTCAGATTTTTAGCAGAAATTGTGACCGCGCGCCTTAGGGATTTTTTCAAGACGTCGAGGGCTCATTCTGTTTCCGATGATAAAAACCCATCTGTTTCCACTGAAAAACATTTCAGGGGATCACTTGCAACACTTTGCCAACATTTTTGAGGGAATTGCAGAACGTCAGATTTTTAGCAGAAATTGTGACCGCGCGGCTTAGGGATTTTTTCAAAAAAAGTTGTTCAGACGTCGAGGGCTAATTCTGTTTCCGATGATAAAAACCCATCTGTTTCCACCGAAAAACATTTCAGGGGATCACTTGCAACAGTTTGGCAACATTTTTGAGTGAATTGCAGAACGTCAGATTTTTAGCAGAAATTGTGACCGCGCGGCTTAGGGATTTTTTCAAAAAAAGTTGTTCAGACGACATGGGCTAATTCTGTTTCCAATGATAAAAACCCATCTGTTTCCACCGAAAAACATTTCAGGGGATCACTTGCAACAGTTTGCCAACATTTTTGAGTGAATTGCAGAACGTCAGATTTTTAGCAGAAATTGTGACCGCGCGGCTTAGGGATTTTTTCAAAAAAAGTTGTTCAGACCTCGAGGGCTAATTCTGTTTCCGATGATAAAAACCCATCTGTTTCCACCGAAAAACCTTTCAGGGGATCGTTTGCAACAGTTTGCCAACATTTTTGAGTGAACTGCAGAACGTCAGATATTTAGCAGAAATTGTGACCGCGCGGCTTAGGGATTTTTTCAAAAAAAGTTGTTCAGACGTGGAGGGCTCATTCTGTTTCCGATGATAAAAACCCATCTGTTTCCACGGAAAAACATTTCAGGGGATCACTTGCAACACTTTGCCAACATTTTTGAGGGAATTGCAGAACGTCAGATTTTTAGCAGAAATTGTGACCGCGCGGCTTAGGGATTTTTTCAAAAAAAGTTGTTCAGACGTCGAGGATTAATTCTGTTTCCGATTATAAAAAACCCATCTGTTTCCACCGAAAAACCTTTCAGGGGATCGTTTGCAACAGTTTGGCACCATTTTTGAGTGAATTGCAGAACGTCAGATTTTTAGCAGAAATTGTGACCGCGCGGCTTAGGGATTTTTTCAAGAAAAGTTGTTCAGACGTCGAGGGCTAATTCTGTTTCCGATGATAAAAACCCATCTGTTTCCACAGAAAAACCTTTCAGGGGATCATTTGCAACAGTTTGGGACCATTTTTGAGTGAACTGCAGAACGTCAGATTTTTAGCAGAAATTGTGACCGCGCGCCTTAGGGATTTTTTCAAGACGTCGAGGGCTCATTCTGTTTCCGATGATAAAAACCCATCTGTTTCCACTGAAAAACATTTCAGGGGATCACTTGCAACACTTTGCCAACATTTTTGAGGGAATTGCAGAACGTCAGATTTTTAGCAGAAATTGTGACCGCGCGGCTTAGGGATTTTTTCAAAAAAAGTTGTTCAGACGTCGAGGGCTAATTCTGTTTCCGATGATAAAAACCCATCTGTTTCCACCGAAAAACATTTCAGGGGATCACTTGCAACAGTTTGGCAACATTTTTGAGTGAATTGCAGAACGTCAGATTTTTAGCAGAAATTGTGACCGCGCGGCTTAGGGATTTTTTCAAAAAAAGTTGTTCAGACGACATGGGCTAATTCTGTTTCCAATGATAAAAACCCATCTGTTTCCACCGAAAAACATTTCAGGGGATCACTTGCAACAGTTTGCCAACATTTTTGAGTGAATTGCAGAACGTCAGATTTTTAGCAGAAATTGTGACCGCGCGGCTTAGGGATTTTTTCAAAAAAAGTTGTTCAGACCTCGAGGGCTAATTCTGTTTCCGATGATAAAAACCCATCTGTTTCCACCGAAAAACCTTTCAGGGGATCGTTTGCAACAGTTTGCCAACATTTTTGAGTGAACTGCAGAACGTCAGATATTTAGCAGAAATTGTGACCGCGCGGCTTAGGGATTTTTTCAAAAAAAGTTGTTCAGACGTCGAGGGCTAATTCTGTTTCCGATTATAAAAACCCTTCTGTTTCCACCAAAAAACCTTTCAGGGGATCACTTGCAACAGTTTGCCAACATTTTTGAGTGAATTGCAGAACGTCAGATTTTTAGCAGAAATTGTGACCGCGCGGCTTAGGGATTTTTTCAAAAAAAGTTGTCCAGACCTCGAGGGCTAATTCTGTTTCGGATGATAAAAACCCATCTGTTTCCACAGAAAAACCTTTCAGGGGATCATTTGCAACAGTTTGGGACCATTTTTGAGTGAACTGCAGAACGTCAGATTTTTAGCAGAAATTGTGACCGCGCGGCTTAGGGATTTTTTCAAAAAAAGTTGTTCAGAGGTCGAGGGCTCATTCTGTTTCCGATGATAAAAACCCATCTGTTTCCACCGAAAAACATTTCAGGGGATCACTTGCAATGGTTTGCCAACATTTTTGAGTGAATTGCAGAACGTCAGATTTTTAGCAGAAATTGTGACCGCGCGGCTAAGGGATTTTTTCAAAAAAAGTTGTTCAGACGACATGGGCTAATTCTGTTTCCGATGATAAAAACCCATCTGTTTCCACCGAAAAACATTTCAGGGGATCACTTGCAACACTTTGCCAACATTTTTGAGTGAATTGCAGAACATCAGATTTATAGCAGAAATTGTGACCGCGCGGCTTAGGGATTTTTTCAAAAAAAGTTGTCCAGACGTCGAGGGCTAATTCTGTTTCCGATTATAAAAACCCATCTGTTTCCACCGAAAAACATTTCAGGGGATCACTTGCAACAGTTTGCCAACATTTTTGAGTGAATTGCAGAACGTCAGATTTTTAGCAGAAATTGTGACCGCGCGGCTTAGGGATTTTTTCAAAAAAAGTTGTTCAGACGTCGAGGGCTAATTCTGTTTCCGATGATAAAAACCCATCTGTTTCCACCGAAAAACATTTCAGGGGATCACTTGCAACAGTTTGCCAACATTTTTGAGTGAATTGCAGAACGTCAGATTTTTAGCAGAAATTGTGACCGCGCGGCTTAGGGATTTTTGAAAAAAAAGTTGTCCAGACCTCGAGGGCTAATTCTGTTTCCCATGATAAAAACCCATCTGTTTCCACAGAAAAACCTTTCAGGGGATCATTTGCAACAGTTTGGGACCATTTTTGAGTGAACTGCAGAACGTCAGATTTTTAGCAGAAATTGTGACCGCGCGGCTTAGGGATTTTTTCAAAAAAAGTTGTTCAGACGTCGAGGGCTCATTCTGTTTCCGATGATAAAAACCCATCTGTTTCCACCGAAAAACATTTCAGGGGATCACTTGCAACACTTTGCCAACATTTTTGAGGGAATTGCAGAACGTCAGATTTTTAGCAGAAATTGTGACCGCGCGGCTTAGGGATTTTTTCAAAAAAAGTTGTTCAGACGTCGAAGGCTAATTCTGTTTCCGATGATAAAAACCCATCTGTTTGCACCGAAAAACATTTCAGGGGATCACTTGCAACGGTTTGCCAACATTTTTAAGTGAATTGCAGAACGTCAGATTTTTAGCAGAAATTGTGACCGCGCGGCTTAGGGATTTTTTCAAAAAAAGTTGTTCAGACCTCGAGGGCTAATTCTGTTTCCGATGATAAAAACCCATCTGTTTCCACTGAAAAACCTTTCAGGGGTTCGTTTGCAACAGTTTGGGACCATTTTTGAGTGAACTGCAGAACGTCAGATTTTTAGCAGAAATTGTGACCGCGCGGCTTAGGGATTTTTTCAAAAAAAGTTGTCCAGACGTCGAGGGCTAATTCTGTTTCCGATTATAAAAACCCATCTGTTTCCACCGAAAAACATTTCAGGGGATCACTTGCAACAGTTTGCCAACATTTTTGAGTGAATTGCAGAACGTCAGATTTTTAGCAGAAATTGTGACCGCGCGGCTTAGGGATTTTTTCAAAAAAAGTTGTTCAGACGTCGAGGGCTCATTCTGTTTCCGATTATAAAAACCCTTCTGTTTCCACCAAAAAACCTTTCAGGGGATCGTTTGCAACAGTTTGCCAACATTTTTGAGTGAATTGCAGAACGTCAGATTTTTAGCAGAAATTGTGACCGCGCGGCTTAGGGATTTTTTCAAAAAAGGTTGTTCAGACGTCGAGGGCTAATTCTGTTTCCGATGATAAAAACCCATCTGTTTCCACCGAAAAACATTTCAGGGGATCACTTGCAACACTTTGCCAACATTTTTGAGGGAATTGCAGAACGTCAGATTTTTAGCAGAAATTGTGACCGCGCGGCTTAGGGATTTTTTCAAAAAAAGTTGTCCAGACCTCGAGGGCTAATTCTGTTTCGGATGATAAAAACCCATCTGTTTCCACAGAAAAACCTTTCAGGGGATCATTTGCAACAGTTTGGGACCATTTTTGAGTGAACTGCAGAACGTCAGATTTTTAGCAGAAATTGTGACCGCGCGGCTTAGGGATTTTTTCAAAAAAAGTTGTTCAGACGTCAAGGGCTCATTCTGTTTCCGATGATAAAAACCCATGTGTTTACACCGAAAAACATTTCAGGGGATCACTTGCAACACTTTGCCAACATTTTTGAGGGAATTGCAGAACGTCAGATTTTTAGCAGAAATTGTGACCGCGCGGCTTAGGGATTTTTTCAAAAAAAGTTGTTCAGACGTCGAGGGCTAATTCTGTTTCCGATGATAAAAACCCATCTGTTTCCACCGAAAAACATTTCAGGGGATCACTTGCAACAGTTTGCAACATTTTTGAGGGAATTGCAGAACGTCAGATTTTTAGCAGAAATTGTGACCGCGCGGCTTAGGGATTTTTTCAAAAAAAGTTGTTCAGACGTCGAGGGCTAATTCTGTTTCCGATGATAAAAACCCATCTGTTTCCACCGAAAAACCTTTCAGGGGATCGTTTGCAACAGTTTGGGACCATTTTTGAGTGAACTGCAGAAAGTCAGATTTTTAACAGAAATTGTGAACGCGCGGCTTAGGGATTTTTTCAAAAAAAGTTGTTCAGACGTGGAGGGCTCATTCTGTTTCCGATGATAAAAACCCATCTGTTTCCACGGAAAAACATTTCAGGGATCACTTGCAACACTTTGCCAACATTTTTGAGGGAATTGCAGAACGTCAGATATTTAGCAGAAATTGTGACCGCGCGGCTTAGGGATTTTTTCAAAAAAAGTTGTTCAGACGTCGAGGATTAATTCTGTTTCCGATTATAAAAACCCATCTGTT
>NW_027669876.1:0-11699 GCF_964188305.1 Podarcis bocagei | reverse complement strand
TGCACCCAAATGTACCAAACCCATATACCCTGCTGAGTTTGATCCCACCAGAAGCAACATTTTTTACTGTATTGGACTTGAAAGATGCATTCTTCTGTTGCCGGCTGGCACCACAGAGCCAACCTATATTTGCCTTCCAGTGGGAAGACCCTTTGACAGGAACAAAAGGCCAGCTAACCTGGACAAGATTGCCCCAGGGATTCAAAAATTCCCCAACTTTATTTGGCACTGCCTTGGCGAAGGATCTAACAAGTTACCCCTCAATACCTGGAGAAAAGGTGGTTCTGCAATATGTAGATGACCTTATACTAGCAGCAAAGGATTTTGATACCTGTAAAGAAGGTACAGAGGAACTGCTCCACTTGCTCTGGGAAGCTGGCTACCGAGTTTCCCAGAAAAAGGCAGAGTTATGTTAAGAAAAGGTCAAATATTTGGGCTTTGACATCTCACACCAACAACGAGCATTGAGGCCAGAGAGGAAAGAAGCTATTTGCCTTATCAAGGAACCTACCACAAGGAAACAACTCAGAGGATTCCTGGGAACAGCAGGGTTTTGTAGACTATGGATACCTGATTTCAGCAGTCTGGCCAAACCCTTACATGAAAGCACTCGAGGTGCAGAAAAGGACCCATTCGTATGGGGACCTGAGCAGCAACAAGCCTTTTTAGTTATCAAACAACGACTTATGGAGGCCCCAGCCCTTGGACTGCCTAATTCGGAAAAACCCTTTCAGCTGTATGTACATGAACAGAATGGGATTGCAGCGGCAGTCCTGACCCAGAGATTAGGAAGTTGGAACCGTCCAGTAGCTTATTTGTCAAAACAATTGGACTCAGTAGCAAAAGGATGGCCTCCATGCCTAAGGGCAGTAGCGGCCACTGCAAGCCTTGTCAAAGAAGCTGATAAATTTACCTTCGGCCAGACGATGTATGTGAATGTACCTCATGCTGTTCTGACACTCATGGAATATAAGGGTAGTTATTGGCTAACGAACCCAAGGATGGCTAGGTACCAAGGCCTATTGTGTGAAAATCCTAGGATTCATCTACGAGTAGTGAATATGCTCAATCCAGCGACTTTGCTGCCCCTACCAGAGGTAGATGATGAAGAATCACATGATTGTCTCCAAATAATGGATGAAGTTTATTCCAGTAGACCCGATCTGAAAGATGAACCATTGAAAAATCCAGATGTTGTATATTATACTGATGGTAGCAGTTACCTGCATGAAGGTGCCAGACGAGCAGGATATGCTGTGGTCACCAATGAGGAAGTTGTGGAAGCTGAAGCTTTGCCTGCTGGCACCTCAGCACAAAAAGCTGAACTTATAGGTTTAACTAGAGCTCTGCAATTGGCAGCCGGATGTAAGGCAAACATCTATACTGATTCTAAATATGCCTTCTTAACCCTGCATGCACATGGTGCTCTATGGAAAGAAAGAGGTCTAATAGGAGCCCACGGGAAGGCCTTGAAATATGGACCTGAAGTAGAAATCCTGTTAGAAGCAGTATGGGCTCCAGAACAGATTGCTGTAATGCACTGCAAAGGTCATGGACGAGGAAGGGATCCAATAACCAGAGGAAATCATGCTGCTGACAAAGCAGCCCGAGAGGCAGCCCAAAAGCCTGTGGGAGGATTTATAGCAGCCCTCATACCAGAGGTAGTTCCAGAAGAAGTTAAACCTCACTATACCCCAGAAGAGAGGAAGTGGGCTGAACAGGAAGGAGCAGTTGTGAAGGACGGTTGGATGATCCTGCCAGACAATAGGATTTATGTACCTCATCATCTAGCAGGCACAATTGTAAGAAATTATCATGAATCTACTCACCTTGGTGGTACTGCAACCAGAGAGAGTCTCAGTCGGAAGTTGTATATTATTAATCTATCACAATTAGCAACTTGCATTTCACAGAAATGTGTTCTTTGTGCTAAAAACAATCCCAGGCAGGGACCGGTACAACCTCCTGGAATCCAACATGTGGGATATGTCCCCATGGAAAGCCTAATTGTGGACTTCACAGAGCTGGTCCCTTCTAAGGGATTCAAGTATCTCCTTGTGTTTGTAGATACTCTTACCGGATGGGTTGAAGCTTTTCCCACCCGAACTGAAAAGGCACGAGAGGTAACTAAGAGACTCCTGACTGAATTGATCCCGAGGTTTGGATTACCTAGATGCATTGGAAGTGATAATGGGCCAGCGTTCATTGATCAAGTAGTACAAGAAGTATGTCGAGTCCTACAAGTGAAATGGAGACTGCATGCAGCCTATAGGCCTCAGAGTTCAGGGAAAACTGAAAGAATGAATCGGACTCTGAAAACCCAATTGGCAAAATTAACCCAGGAAACGGGATTGGGATGGGTAGATGTGTTATCCATAACACTGTTTCGTGTTCGGTGTGCACCCACAAAAAGACTTAAGTTGTCACCTTTTGAGCTCCTGTATGGGAGACCGCCCTCCTTTGTTCAGGATATTTCAGCTGATCTTAAACAAATAGGAGACCATGTGACACAGGGACAAGTGCAATCTCTCTCCCGTGTTTTTGTTTCTCTTAACAGGTGGGCCCTCGAGCGCACGCCGTGCAGCATTGCCGAGCCGATTCATCAGTTCCAGGCTGGCGATAGCGTATGGGTGAAAGAGTGGAAACGTGATCCACTTGCACCTAAGTGGCGTGGACCTTACACCGTCTTGCTCTCTACTCCAACAGCGGTGAAGGTAGCTGAGGTGACCCCCTGGATTCATCACTCCCGTTTGAAGAAGTCCGAAGGCAGTTGGACGTGCAAAGGTGACCCCTCTAATCCTCTTAAACTGACTCTCTCCAAAAACCCCTGTATCTAGCCCTACCGGGAACGGGCTAGGTCACGGGCAACATTAGACGACCGGCCTGCTGCAGCCACAACCTGGAAGCTGGCTGACCTGCGCACGCCTGAAGCTTGAGGAGCATCTGAACCAGCGATTGTGAAAGGAAAGATTCTCTTATACAATTAATTGACTGCCCCCCCCCTTGTGGAACAATTATCAGAGATATTACTCATTGGGGATCCTCGGGATATATGTTTTGGTCTTGGTGGTTCCCCATTTCTGTCACTGGGGGAATTATATTGGGACTAATATTTATTTGCTATCACAATAAGGTAATCTTTTGTGGAAGGAATGCATATGCTAGACATCAACATGATTTTATTATTAATCCTGATCCCTTGGGAAGGGGAAGGGTCCTTGAATCTGACCAAATTGACTAAATATGGATTCCGCCATGACCACAATATGTGGGTAGGTTTAGCTGAAATGGTAGCCAATGTTGCAAATAGGACCAATTGCCTTGTTTGCTCTCTTGGGCCAGATGATTCAGAGGGAGGTATGCCCTTATTACCGATACCATTAGATGCCATTGGTATGGTAAGCGAAATACCACACCAAACAGAAATACAGAATTTCCCCGGATGGAACTCAACTAAACCATTACGAGTTATACCTGTACAAGGGGAATTCTGTGTACATAAATCATCAGATGCAGCTGATTCTACCATGATAGGCTCTTCTCATTGTCACTATACTTGGGATAATATTAAGAATACCTGGGCACACGATACTACCTATCGAACTCGGAATACCTTGCCCTGTGCACCTCCTTTTATTCATGCATGGAAAGTGGTATGGAACATAACTGTGACAGAAAAAGGCAATCTAACATACTGCACTGTGAACTCTCTGCCTCTTTTGATATTTCGCCTTCTGTACTCCACGTACCAAAAACCTCAGACCCGATGGTTGTGGTGGATATGTGGAGAATGGGCATACAAGAAACTCCCCTCCAAATGGAGTGGGACTTGTTTCCTGGGATGGGTATTACCACCAATGTGGATTATGCCCACTAATTTGGCCAAGCGTACACGAAGAAACGCTGATATTTCTCATATAGCAGGAGGAAGTACCCAAAGTTGGAGCGGTACTGATGATTGGCCACCAGAGCGCATTATAGCCTATTATGATCCTGCCTCCTGGAATCCTGGTGAGCTCATACAAGGGGCACGGGATCCTATTTATAATCTAAACAGAATAATTCGATTGCAAGCAGTAGTGGAACTTGTAACCAATGCAACGGCCCAGAGTTTGAGACTTATTGCACAACAGTTGGATGAAAGTAGAGCCGCCATTTTGCAGCTGAAAATGGGAATGGATTATGTACTTGCCAAGCAGGGAGGCCTATGTGGAGTCTTGAACTTGACAGGGAATGCCTGTTGCTTTAACATTTCAGATAATGGTGAGGCAATCCGTGTGTTGGCCACAAAGATGGAGAATATAGCACATGTCCCAGTACAAACATGGGAAGGATGGGATATGGGATGGCTCACCAATTGGTTACCTAATGTCACAGGACTCAAAGGGATACTATTGTCTTGCTTGTTTTTCTTGACAGTAGTGGTAATGGTTTTATGTATGATGCCATGTATCATTTCATGTTTTAGAAGTACAATTAGCAAGATGGTTTCAAATGAAACTCTACCTCATATCATGGCCCTATACAGAGCTTTACCTCAGGAATATGATGAAGATCAAGCTATCAAGGACACTTGGGACGAAGGTCCTTGAGCTTGAAAGGGGGGAATGAGGCATCAGGCATAAGCCTGCATTTTATTAATGTTTGGTCAGGACTTGTATATTAAAGAGAGAGCTTAAAGATTTTAAAAAGTTTTATGCCAGGCAGACCAGCTGCTTAAGAAAACACTGGCAATGTTTTCCTCCTAGACAAGGGGCCCCCTTTTGATTTATAGCAGAAAACAATTCTCAAAGTCGTAAAAGCTGGAATTACAGACTGAGTAAGGACACTGACCCTACATGTTACAGAAGATAAAAAAAAGGCAGAGATAAATATAATTAATAGTTGGTAAATAGTAAAATAATACCAATGTGCCTCCCAGTAAAATGAGCTAGATCTTCTTTCTAAGGTTAAAGACCAAATGGAGAAGCATCTAGCTGGCAGAAAGAGAGGCTTTTTGGGAAGTCTTTTTAAAGCATTTTTGGGAAGTCTCTTTTTAAAAGCTGTTTCTTTCTTAAACTGAGAGAGTTTGAGGGCAATAAATGTTGGGAAGAGCTAATGGGAAAAGCAACTGGCTGGAGAAGGGGGGGGTGTAAACTGAAGAGGCTTCTTTTGAAACTGCTTTTTTTACTGAGTTCCCTTTTCTACTTTACAAAGACCTTATTCCTTTTAAGAGGCTACCTGTGTTGTGTATTAAATATATTGTCTTAAATGTAATTATGCAAAGGATTTAAGAAATGCTAGATTTCATATAGTTGTAAGAGTTGTATTTTGAAATTAAGTCAGCCACCAGTCTAGCCCCCCTGCCAGACAGGAAGACGCCATCCAAGCTGTCCTGATATATTAGTTGTCAGACATTTGTTTAGAAACCTTCAAATGAAGGAGATCTTTCAATGTTGATGTGAAACTCAAGATCCTTGACATATGTTTAAGATAAAAATTTAAGATTAACCATTTGTTTTAGAAGGCAATAGGGCAAGGAGGGCAAGAGGTGAGCTGGTAATTAAGATTCCTTGTTGAGACACATGTAAGATATATTACTACTTATTTGTCATTTATAGATGTAACAATATATAGCTCTTTGTGTTCCATATAAGGACAGGAGGATATGGGTGTATCTTTTAGGATTGGATATAGCAATCAGCCAATAGGAAATCCAACCAGGCTGATTGGACAGAGGCAGCCACAGGAGGAGCAAAGGGGGCTGGATTAAGGGAATATAAGGGCTGGCCATAATGGCAGGAGGCCAGGCCAGAGCTTGGTAACCATATACCACTGTGCCTCTCATTTATTTGTCTGACAAATAAATAATTATTTTAATTTCTCTATTGCTGCGTTGAATATTTCATTCCAGCTAAGCGTTAACCACAAGCAGGGTGCTACAGTATGACCAAAACCATTTCCCTTACTGTCTTCCTTAAATACATCTTGCAAAAGACGGTAAGTGTGCGGGAAAGAGAGTTTGAATCGGATTAGTCTGCTCTTGTATTTATGTTCCCCTAAACCAAGCATGTCCAAAGTCCACTTTGGGGGCCTTCCACCCATCTCTCCTAGATCTCAAAATGCATTGGTTTTGTCATATTTCCTGCTATCCTGCCAAAGAATTTAAATTTTCCCAATGTTCTTTTAGACCAGGCATGTCCAAAGTCCAGTTCAGGGGCCTAATCTGGCCCTCTGGTCGATTTAATCCGGCCCTCGTGGCGGTTTATTTACTAGGGCAAAACTTCCCCCCAAAAAGCTCAAGAACTTTAATCCTAAAAAAAGGTCAGCACCTCTGAGGTCAAATCCTTAAAAAAGGCTCAACAATTGTGGGGTTTTACTGTTAATATGCTTCTTCTTAATTGCATTTCACTATTAATATACTTCTTAATTGTATTTCAGTTCAACAATGACTTTGATAAAATACATCTTTTGTGACGTGCAGAAGGCTTGAGTTACCTATGAGGTGCAACAGTTACCATATAGCATATATTCAATATAAAAAACAGCAACAATTGGTTGTTGACAAAGGACAGCTGGCATATATATATAAAAGATATTAACTGATATGCATGCCATTCCAGATATAGCTATATAATCTCTACTGTTGGTAAGAGAAGAACTTTGGAGCAGGCATTTTCAAAAAAAGAGTTTTTTATGAACCGCTCTAATACCAAGTTACCGTCAGGAGCTGAGGGGCCGTATCAAACCTCAATCCAGCCATCACATCACAGAGCAGCCTTTTGGGCTCCTGTGAAAGACATACTAATATTCGTGTAAAAACTCTGTTTTGTGTTTCGAAGGTTGCCGAAGCCGAGGAATGCTACAATACAGCTCTCCGTTTATGTCCGACTCACGCGGATTCTCTTAATAACCTGGCGAACATCAAGCGAGAACAAGGGAATATCGAGGAGGCTGTCCGCCTCTACCGGAAAGCTCTTGAGGTACGTGCGTGGAGAATTACAACAATTAAATTGACATATAAGGGTTAGGCATGCGTACCCTGGACTCCTAGTCTGGGTCTTTTTAAAAATCGCCAATCAAATTTTTCTTGATCAATAACGGAAATAATGGTGAAGAAGTGAAAGTGAAGTAGCATTTTGAGGCTCGACAAAGCATGGTCCGATAAGTCCCTTTTGGAAGGAAGAGGGTCTGTCCCCCTTTTTATATTCCTAGGCCTCCTGGAATGACCAAAAATCTGCTTTTTCATCAGAAGAACAATGCAAGGTGTTAAGGAACGGTACAGAAATTGAAATAAAAGCTGGGCACATGCTGTTCTCTGTGTCGGCTGAGCTTGATCCCCTGACAGTCTTATTTTCTAACAGTATTTCCTATGCGTACGAAAAAGGCAGTTCATAGGCCCATTATTATTATTATTATTATTATTATTATTATTATTATTATTATTATTATTATTATTATCATTACCACAAATCATTCCAAACGGTGATTTATTTTGCAGCCAGCCCCTGCCACATTTGAGCATCAAAGAGGGGCTCTTTAAAATACGGCATTGGTCATTTGACAGTCTGATCTCCCAACAGTATTTCCTATGCATGCTAAAAAGGCAGTCCATAGGTTCCTCCTCCTCCTTAATTTTTGCAAGTCAATCCAAATGAGGATTTATTTCACGCCCACAACCTTTGAGCCTCAAAGAGCAGCCTCCATCTCTTTAGAATGCTTCTCAGGGAAACTAAGAGTGAGCTTCTTCCCCGCAGGTCTTCCCGGAGTTTGCAGCTGCGCATTCAAATTTAGCCAGTGTTTTGCAACAGCAGGGGAAGCTCCAGGAGGCCCTCATGCACTACAAGGAGGCCATCAGGTGAGCTTCCAAAGCCATGGGGAAAATAGATTGAAAGAGCTCCTCCTTACTGTATTTTAATCTTTTGCTGGAAGCCGCCCAGAGTGGCTGGGTATAAATAATAAATTATTGTTGCTGTTGTTAATAATTATTATTACTCCTCATGCGCTGGTCTGGTGCCTGTGGGAAAGCTCTCCTCTTGTGGATAAAGCACTTTCTCTTTTTCTTTTAGGTTTTTTTATTTTTTATTTTTATTTTTATTTTATTTTTTGTCCCTTGAAGGACAGCCAAATTTAAATAACAATTCGACACACAGCTGCGAGGCATTTGCGAGCTTTTTTGCGGAGAAGGTCCTGTTGCTCCGCCATGACCTCCCTGCCAATTTGGATACAATAAAGGAACTGGAGGCCCCTCGACTGTCCTCGGGTCCAGTATTGGACCACTTTGACCGGATATCTCCAGCCGATGTGGACAGACTCCTCCGAGCTGGAAAGCCCACCACCTGTCCTCTTGACCCGTGCCCGTCCTGGCTGATTAGAGCGTGCCCAGACAAGGTGCGGGCCCCCCTGGGGGATATCATCAATTTGTCCCTTGGCACTGGGATATTCCCAGGGGAACTGAAGGAGGCAGTGGTGTGTCTGCTCTTAAAGAAAACATCATTAGATCCTTTAGATCTATCCAATTACCGCCCGGTTTCGAATCTTCCATTCCTGGGTAAGGTGATTGAGAGAGCGGTTGCTGAACAGCTTGGTAGGTTTCTGGATGAAACATCTGCTCTCGATCCATTCCAGTCCGGCTTCCGCGCTGGTCATGGGACCGAGACGGCTCTGGTCCACTGCCTTGCCGACGTGGGGATCCAGGGCACAGTCCTTCAATGGCTGCGCTCGTTTCTCTCCGGTCGGGGACAGAGGGTGGCGCTTGGGGGGGGAATTGTCATCGCGCCACTCCTTGGTGTGTGGAGTGCCTCAGAGTGCGATACTCTCCCCGATGCTTTTTAACATCTTTATGCGCCCCCTCGCCCAGCTTGTCCGGAGTTTTTGGCTGGGTTGCCATCAGTATGCCGATGACACCCAACTCTATCTGTTGATGGATGGCCATCCTTACTCGGCCCCAGATACACTGACCAGATGTCTGGAAGCTGTGGCTGGATGGTTACGTGGGAGCCGGTTGAAGTTAAATCCTTCGAAGACAGAGGTCCTCTGGCTGGGACGGAGCGATATGGGATTGAGGGGGCAACTCCCATCTCTTGCATGGGTGCAATTAGTGCCAGCATCGTCCGTTAAGAGTTTGGGTGTAATCTTCGACACCTCCCTTTCCATGGAGGCGCAGATTACAGCTATAACAAAGGCGGCATTTTTTCATCTCCGCCAAGCTAAGCAGTTGGCTCCTTATCTCTCTCACCCTGACCTAGCCACTGTGATCCACGCGACGGTCACCTCCAGACTGGATTATTGTAACTCGCTCTACGTGGGGCTGCCCTTGAGACTGACCCAGAAACTCCAGCGGGTGCAGAATGCCGCGGCGAGACTCCTTACGGGGTCTTTGCTGCGAGATCATATCCATCCGGTGCTGTACCAGCTGCACTGGCTCCCGGTGGAGTACAGGATCAGGTTTAAGGTGCTGGTTTTAACCTTTAAAGCCCTATACGGCCTAGGACCCTCGTACCTATGGGACTGCCTCTCCTGGTATGTCCCACAGAGAAATTTACGGTCTGCAAATAAAAACACCCTAAAGATCCCAGGTCACAGAGAGGTTAGGTTGGCCTCAACTAGAGCCAGGGCTTTCTCGGCTGCGGCTCCAATCTGGTGGAACGCTCTGTCACAAGAGACTAGGGCCCTGTGGGACCTGACATCCTTCCGTAGGGCCTGCAAGACAGAGCTGTTCCACCAGGCCTTTGGTCAGGGCGCAGACTGACTCCCTCCTCTGGCAACCTGCACAGAATTTTGCTTGATGGTTGCCATTAATTTGATTTTAATTTGATTTAATTAATTTTATAATGAATGTTTTAAAATGTTGGACTATTTTGATTGTTGTTAGCCGCCCTGAGCCCGGCTTCGGCTGGGGAGGGCAGGATATAAATATTATTATTATTATTATTATTATTATTATTATTATTATTATTATTATTATTATTATTCAGTTTTTTTATTTTATCATTTTATTTCCATACACTCCAAACATTTTCAATATATACAATACTGGGATTATACAAACCCCTTGGACTCTCCCCCACCCCCCACCCCCCGTTTCCATATTTTGCCATCTTTTCTTGCATGTAATTACAATGATTCGTTCTATTCCATTTCCTTATTTGCTACTTTGGCTTCATCAATGTTATATCAATCCTGCCTGTGGAAAACCATCTAATTCGATTTTAATTTGATCCTGATTTGTTTTTAGGAGGTAATTTAATTATTGTTTGATTTTATACTAATGTTATATATTTGATGTTAGCTGCCCTAAGACCGGTTTCGGCCAGGGAGGGCGGGATACAATTATTATTATTATTATTATTATTATTATTATTATTATTATTATTATTATTATTATTATTATTATTATTTCTAAATATGTATCTTTAAGGTATTCAATAAATTTTTCCCATTCTTGTTTAATTTTTTTTTATATATAAATAGTTTTTATTAAGTTTTAGCATTTTATATTCAACACAAACATCATTCTTGCAGACAGCATAGATGAATCCCAATCTCCCCCAGCTTCCCTCTTCTGGTTTTTTAAATATTTACTTCTCCTGCCTATCTCATTCTCCCTTAATTTTGCCATCTTTGAACTAACGATGGTTATATCCTTAAGGTTTTTGCACCATGCTTTTTCACATTTCATCTTCATTATTTTCCCCATTTTGTCCTTTTAACTTTTTTCTTTGCTTAAATTTCCTATCATCTTGATGTCTGATCTTCACAGTCATTTTGATAATCCACTCTTCTTTTGTTGGGACCTTCTCTTCCTTCCACATCCGGGCTAAGAACATTCTGGCATAAATAGAATACACTGTCTTTTTAGGTCTCTTGGTATTTCTTCACCCGTTAAACCTATTAGAAAGGCTTCTGGTTTTTACACAAATGTTCTCTCCCCCCCCCCCCAGTTAATTATACAGTGGTACCTTGGTTCTCAAACTGAATGTGTTCCAAAACCAAGGTGCATTTTCCCATAGAAAGTCATGCAAAACGGATTAATCCGTACCAGACTTTGAAAAACAATCCCTAAAACAGCCATTTAACATGAATTTTACTATCTAACGAGACCACTGATCCCTAAAATGAAAGCAGTCATCCATGTACTGTACTCTAAAATAAATACAACAGTCTTGTAAATGATAAAAATGAAAATTATTTTTTTTCCTCACCTGCACTGATGATAGTCATTGTTCGGATGGGGACCGGGGCTTCTATCCGTTTCTGCAATCACACAATCAATCAATCAATCAATCAATCAGTAACTAAACTGGGATCCGCACAGTCGCAAAAACAAATGAACCAAAAAAGCCTCCGAAACAAAAACACCACATAAATTGCAAAAACCAAAGCACCAAACTTAATCTGTTCCCGAAGTCTGTTTGATTGGTGCAGGCGCCCCAGAAAGAATAGCTGACAGCCAAATTTGATGTTTGGCTTCCGAAAAACGCCTGGAAACTGGAACACTTTTTCTGGGTTTTCGGCATTTGGGAACCAAAGCGTTTGAGTAGTAGTAATAATAATAATAATAATTTGTTTTTGTTTGTATCCCACCCTCGCCGGCCAAGGCTGGGCTCAGAGCAGCTAACATCATAAAAACAACACAACGAGCCTAAAAGCAGACATCAAGTAATTCAAATAAAAATTAATTCAGACAAGTTAAAATCCGGGCAGGTGGCAATTATTAG
>NW_027669877.1:0-11725 GCF_964188305.1 Podarcis bocagei | reverse complement strand
GGTGGGACAGTTTTGGCTACATAAACAACAGCACACATGGAGAGCTGTTATTGCTGTGGGTATATAAGAACGATGATTTGCCAGGAATGTACAAAGTGTAAGAGGACACAGGTCCCCTGCCCCACGGGAGAGGGAGATAGAGGCCGGAGTAAACATGGGGGTGGGGGAAGAGAATCTGCAAGTACTTCATTGCACATATTTAGACTTCAACCCCGCTTGAAGATGGCGGCTAGGGAGCAGCTGCTCTCTGATGTTGCAGACACCTACAGCTTAATATTGCTCGTTCCAAATGCCCTTGCCGTGCTTTTTTTTTAATAAAATTTTTTATTGGTTTTTCACAATTTATATAAACACAAACAATACACGAAACAAACAAACACATAAACAAACATGTATAATTTCAAATCCTTTTTTTTCTTAAACCTTACTTCACCGACTTCCCCATACCTCCCCTTTCTGCATCCCAATTTCCAAATTTGTTTCAGCAAATCCTCCCCCTTGAGTTTATCTAATTTTCCCTTGTTCTTTTCTTTTACTTAATCTTTTGCAGCTGTAATCCCCTTTTTTCTATAACCTCAACATTTGAGCACTCATTAATTTTACAATATTTCTCAAGATAAGTTTTAATTTTTTTCCAATCTTCTTCCGCTGTCTCTTTCCCTTGGTCTCGGATTCTGCCAGTAATTTCAGCCAGTCCCATATAGTCTATCACCTTCATCTGCCATTCTTCCAGAGTGGGTAGATCCTGTGTCTTCCAATACTTTGCGATGAGTATTCTTGCTGCTGTAGTAGCATACATAAAGAAAATCCTATCCTTCTCTGACACCAATTGGCCGACAATGCCCAAGAGAAAGGCTTCTGGTTTCTTAGGAAAAGTACATTTAAGTACCTTTTTCATTTCATTATATATCATTTCCCAGAAAGCCTTAATCTTCGGGCACGTCCACCAAAGGTGATAAAAAGTACCTTCAGTTTCTTTACATTTCCAACACTTATTATCAGGCAAATGGTAGATTTTTGCTAGCTTGACTGGGGTTATGTACCACCTGTAAATCATTTTCATAATATTCTCTCTTAAGGCATTACATGCCGTAAATTTCATACCGGTGGTCCACAACTGTTCCCAGTCAGCAAACATAATATTATGACCAATGTCTTGTGCCCACTTAATCATGGCCGATTTAACTGTTTCATCTTGTGTATTCCATTTCAGCAACAAGTTATACATTCTTGACAAATTCTTAGTATTGGGTTCTAACAGTTCTGTTTCCAATTTTGATTTCTCCACCTGGAAGCCAATTTTCCTGTCCTGTTTACACATCTCCATTATTTGATAATAATGGAGCCAATCTCGTACTTTAGGCTTCAATTTCTCATAACTCTGTAATTTCAGTTTATCACCCTTTTGTTCCAAAATTTCCCAATATTTTGGCCATTTGGCCTCCATATTAAGCTTTTTCATGGCTTTAGCCTCCATTGGCGACAACCACCTTGGGGTTTTATTTTCCAACAAATCTTTATATCTAATCCAAACATTATATAATGCTTTCCTAACAATATGATTTTTAAAAGCTTTATGAGCTTTCACCTTGTCATACCATATATATGCACGCCATCCGAAAACATTGTTAAACCCTTCCAAATCTAAGATATCTGTGTTCTCAAGAGGTAGCCAGTCTTTCAACCAGCAGAAAGCTGCTGATTCATAGTACAGTTTTAAGTCTGGCAGGGCAAATCCCCCTCTTTCCTTTACATCAGTTAGAATTTTAAATTTTATTCTGGGTTTTTTGCCCTGCCAGACAAACTTCGAAATATCTTTCTGCCACCTCTTGAAACAATCCATCTTGTCCACAATTTGCAATGTTTGGAATAAAAACAACATTCTAGGCAAAACATTCATCTTGATAACAGCAATTCGGCCTAACAAGGAAAGCTTCAAATTTGACCATATTTCTAGATCTTTTTTTTACTTCTGTCCAACATTTCTCATAATTATCTTTAAATAAATTCACATTCTTAGATGTCATATTAATCCCCAAGCATTTCACCTTCTTTGCCACAGTTAATCCTGTTTCATTCTGGAACCTCTCCCTTTCAATAACTGTTAAGTTTTTCTCCAATACCTTAGTTTTTTGTTTGTTCAACTTAAATCCTGCGACTTGACCAAATGCTTGAATTAGTTCTAAAACCCTTTTCGTACTAGTGTCTGGCTCTTGTAAAGTAAGTACCAAGTCATCTGCACTTGCCGTGCTTTTTTAGAGCTTTTTAGAGATAGTAGCTTTAGAGCTAGTAGTTTTATTACTTTTAGAGATAGTAGTTTTTAGAGCTAGTAGTTTTATTGTCTGTTAAGCTTTAGCTAACATCGGTTTCGACTTCAGCCTGAGTGATTTATTACCTCCTTATCCTATTGGCATTTGGCTGCTGGAGGTTTGCCTACCACAACGAAACATCTCTCCAAGTGCAACTATAATAGAGGAGAGAGGAGGAGAGAGGAAGAGAGGAAGAGAGAGTACTGAGCTTTACTTACACTTCGGAATTCCACGCAGCTGGCGGGGTACAGAGGGGGAAGTAAATTAATGTTAACATCATCGGAGGGCTTTCAACGCCGTCGGGAAGTATTACTACATAGTCTCTTCAGCAAGTAAGATGGCGGTTCAAGCCAGATAGGATTTCAACGCCCTCCTCCCCTCAACGTTTCATCTGTGCTACCAACACTCTCGTAGAACATGATCAAGAACGAAATTTGAAACGCCTGGAAGTCACACTGGATGGATCAGTTAATGCAGCCAGCCCCAGCGAAAAGGCTAGGATGGAACCCTCAAGTGCGACGAGAACAGAGGAAAATCCAAGTCAGCTAAAAGGAGCCTGCTGGGACACAGATAGCAATATCTGTATCCTGATTGGGCTTTTCAATGAAATGATGAAAGAATGCCAAATGCACATAAGTAAAGAATTAGGACCAATTAGGAACTTTCTTATGGAATGCGTGGGTTTGCTAGTAAGCCTGACAGAGCTCATCAGGAAAGGAGCAATCTCACACACCCCCACTCCAGCGGCTGAAATTCCAACAGAGACCAGTATCTCAGAGAAGGTCCCAAAGAGAGCCACTCCCATGTCTACCAACAGTCGAGTCACACACACACCCCACCTAAAAAGAAGCATCGCCACCAAAGAATACACCCACTTCACAAGAAGAAGTCTAAAAACATAAAAGTGGGAAGGCGGACTAAGAGTCATACACGAACTAAGAAATTGAATTTTTCTAAGTTATTCAAGCTCCTGGAGAATCCCACAATAAAGGAATCAAATACAAAGAATACTAAACCCGTGACCCCAAAACAGAGCATTATCCAGCAACTTAAAGTGACAAGTGCATCACAATCCCCTAACCCTCAATCAACGAAAGATCGGAACGAACAACTAGATAAAGACCGGCAAACCTCCTCTGCTACTGTGGAGACTAACACCCCCATTCGCAATAAGATAACTCAGAACAATCAAACGCTGATCCTCAACAGAAGCAGATTGGTTATTTGCCCTATGTACAACCGTACAGAATTACATTCACTGGACCAACAAAGAACGTATATATTTTAAAAAATTGATTTAGTACTCAGAGGCCTCCTATTACAAGGTAACGTTATCAATGTAGATTTTCTCCCAAATGACAATAAGCATAATCGAGTGATGCTGACATTTACAGACGACTCGACCGCAAAACAAATATTAATTAATAAGGAAAAGCTGCAAAGGGTGGGCCTGACAGTGACTCGCCTATTCGAAGTGCCCGGCCCCCCCTCGCACCTCATCAAATTAAATAAGAATGACATCTATTCAAAGGTGATGGAAAACAATAAAGCTGAATATCAGAATAACCACCAGTCGCCTCACGAACTGGGTACCCCCACACACAACTTCTCCTTTGAAGAAAATACCCTAATTAGTCAATTCTGGACATTCCCACCTCTAATACAAGCTGAAATCCTAGAAAGATTAGAAACGCTAAGAAATAAGCTGGCAGGGAAAGACTTATATAAGGAAACTAAGGTGGATGTCCAAAGAAAGAGCAAGAGCCCTCCCAAAATGATCATCTCACAAGAACTCGATTCAGCGGCTCGTTGACCACATAACCTTCAGATAAAGGCAGAGATTAATCCACCTGCAATCAAGAAAGTACAACTTACAAAGGAGAACAATGCATCGCTCCCTACAAGGAAAAACATGCCTTAGGAAAACTCACCAGGCTTCTGGTCCAAAATGAGATACTTAGATGAAGCGGAATTAGGCTACAACCAGGTAGAATACCCCCAGTGAGGCAAGGAAGGAAGGGCTACCCCTATACTATTCATATAACCAGTTATCAATAATCAATATATTCAATATATATGCTTACACGAATCAAGGATTACAGTACTTTATAAATCCACTTGAATCAAAAAGGGAAGCTGTGCCTTAGCTAAATGCAAACTGCTTGTAACAGCAAAGTTAGGAACCGACCTTTCCCCTAGAAACATCTGTGTACCCCGGACAAGACATGAATCAGAGATTCTGGTACAAATTCCCCATCAGGAACAGGCTAAATTAATCCACAGAACAGGAAGAGCAAAACCACAAAATGTCCAAGCTCCCTGTCCTGTCATAACTAGGGGAAAGGTTAGACTGAGCGTCACTGGGAGCATTGGAAAGCGGAACTTGAACCCTGTGCTGGACCAGTGCTATACCAGTAGCTAGGAGCGTGACAACTGCTTGCTGATTGGCTGATATTTTGCTGACCAAGTTATGAGTCCTTCATGATTGTCTTATGATCTATGATTTGCTGTGATTTGCTCAGGTTTAAAGACCCCTGTGTTTCTGTCAATCGGGGTCCCAGTTCTTTGGAAGAGATTCCAACTGGGTCCTTATTGCCTGGCAATAAACTTCACCTTCTTATTCTCCATTGCTGCGTCTGGCTGATCCTTATTCCTTGCAACATTTGGTGCCGTGACTCGGATTTATGTGAATGTGCCAGGCAGAGAAAATGCTCATTTTGAATGGCATGCAGAGCAAAGGAAAGCTTTCAATACGTTAAAGTCTAAACTGATGCAGGCTCCAGCCTTGGCTTTGCCAAACCCAGAAAAAGCTTTTTTTCTTTTCGTTTATGAGAAATCCGGAATTGCAGCAGGGGTCTTGACTCAGGTGTTGGGAAGTTGGAAAAGACCTGTAGCTTATTTGTCAGAACAGCTGGATGCAGTGGCAAAAGGATGGCCACCTTGTATGCGATCGGTAGCTGCAACAGCCCTATTGGTCAAAAAGGCATTTAAATTCACCTTTGGACAGGAGATTTATGTGAATGTGCCTCATGCTGTGTTGACATTAATGGAATACAAAGGAAGTTATTGGCTTTCCAACGAGCGCATGGCAAATTACCAAGGGCTTTTGTGTGGTAACCCACAAGTACATTTGCAAGTTGTAAACACCTTGAACCCCGCTTCCTTGTTACCCCTTCCTGAGTCAGTGGATCATGAACCTCATGATTGCATTCAAGTAATGGACTCAATTTATTCTAGCCGTCCAGATTTGCAGGATGAACCGTTAAAAAACCCAGATGTAGAATATTTTACGGATGGAAGCAGCTTTGTGAAGGAGGGGCAAAGGAGGGCTGGATATTCTGTGGTTACTCTAACTGATGTCATTGAAGCACAGCCGCTACCAATTTCATCCTCAGCGCAGAAAGCGGAACTTGTGGCTTTAACCAGAGCCCTTCAGCTAGCAGCTGGCTGCAGCGTAAATATCTACACAGACTCAAAGTTTGCTTTTTTAACTCTACATGCCCACGGAGCTTTGTGGAAAGAGAGGGGGCTCATAGGGGCAGAAGGGAAAGCACTGAAATATGGCCCAGAATTGGAAACGCTTTTGGAAGCTGTGTGGGCTCCGAGAAAGGTTGCAGTCATACATTGCCGAGGCCACAGCAAGGGAACCACAAAAGCAGCAAAGGGAAATCAATTGGCGGATCTGGCTGCAAAACGGGCAGCTTTACTGCCACCGCCACCTGCCTCTATAACAGCATCTCTTCTTCCTACAGCAGTTGATTTAGAGCAAATAAAGCCCATCTACACGGAGGCAGAACAGGAATGGGCACAGCAGGAAGGGGGATACAGAATGCCACCACAGGATGGATGGTTTATCCTCCCAGACCAACGAGTATTTGTTCCAGAAGCCTTAGGCAGGAACATAGTGAAACAATATCATGAGTCCACTCACTATGGGGCCACAGCATTGCGGGAAAGCCTGAATAGGCAATTCTACATAACAAGGATTTCCCAGCTGGCAGAAGCAGTATCACGTGCATGCCTTCTGTGCGCAAAAAACAACCCCAAGCAAGGCCCAGTTCCTCCACCAGGAATACAGCAAACAGGCTTAATGCCAATGGAAAATTTAATAGTGGATTTTACAGAAATGCCAAAGGCAAAGGGGTATAAGGCTCTTTTGGTCTTCACATGTTCTCTTACAGGTTGGCCGGAAGTCTATCCTACTAGAACAGAAAAAGCCCAGGAGGTTATAAAACGCCTCTTAACGGAAATCATTCCAAGGTTTGGTCTACCAAGGTGTATAGGCAGTGACAATGGTCCGGCTTTCATCGCATCAATAGTGGATGGTGTATGCAAAGCCTTGCAAATACAATGGAAACTACATGCGGCCTATAGACCTCAAAGCTCAGGGAAAACAGAAAGGATGAATCGGACTCTTAAAGCGCAGTTAGCAAAATTGTGCCAGGAAACTCATTGTAAATGGGTAGACATGTTGCCTATTGCTTTGTTTAGAATCAGATGTTCACCAACAAAGAGACTGAAACTTTCTCCGTTTGAACTTTTGTATGGGAGACCACCTCCAATAGCAAGGGGGAAAACAGCAGACTTGACTCAAGTGGGGGGGCAAATAACTGCAGATCAAATCCAGGCTCTTTCTCGTATTTTTCTTGATCTAAACAGGTGGTGTCTCCAACGCATTCCCATCTGCCTATCCGAGCCAGTACATCCTTTTCGGCCAGGAGACCGAGTTTGGGTTCAAGACTGGAAAGACGAACCGCTGACGGCTCGGTGGAAAGGTCCCTACACGGTTCTGCTGGCCACACCAACTGCGGTGAAAGTTGCGGAAGTAACCCCGTGGATTCATCATTCTCGTCTGAAGCGGTCTGAGGGTCATTGGAACTGTGAGCTGAACCCATCTAACCCTCTGAAGTTGAAGCTCACCAGGAACCCCTGCACCTAGCCCCACCGGAAGCGGGCAGGAGCACGGGCAACGGGACTACAGGTCTGCTCTCACTGCACCCCGGAAGCCAGTGAGTCTACGCACACCGGAAGATTGAGGAGCTGCACCAGCTTATGGGAGGACCCCTACCAGTTAAAATTACAGTCAATCCCAGATTCCAGCCAGACTTTGCTCATAAACCCTTAGTAAAAATAACAATAACAAGGGTGAACAAAAGGGGGGTCCTTATTGACAAGTGGGTGGATTGGGTAACTGCATACGGTTGTTACATTCCTTTCTTTCTTTGGGAATTCTACATACCAGATTGGGCACAAGCAGGTCCACAACAATAGTTCACATACAAGGGAAAGTACATGCCAGGGGAACCTAGGAGGGCCATACGTTGCTTTTCCTACCCACCTCCCCAAGGAGCATTTCCTGGTGCTATACTGGTCACTGTAGTTGTTTTTTCTCCACCACCCACAGGTCCCTTCAAGGTAGCAGTTGCAGAGTGTATACGGTGTGAGTTGACCTCACCAGTTCGACCAGAACCTGGGGACCACCAATAAGTCCACTGGGTGCGGCCGAGCGGGAGGCTATATCTCACTGAAGGGTATGTTCTGGTACCTGCTACCTTATATAATTGTTGCAATTTCACTCCTTCTGGTCCTAATCATTGTATATTGTGTATATAAGAAGGATCACCGTATAAACATCAACCTAGAGCCAGAACTAATAAGATTCAACCTTGAAGGTATACGTGGGGAAGATGGAAATGAAAATGAAGCTCCTGTTGAGTTTGATGTGCTTGTGGCTCCAGAGAGGCCCAATGGTAGTAGGTAATGTTTTTATACACCATGCTGAACACATGTTCCAGATATATGGGGAAAATGCTACCCTATATTATGAACACCCAAGGAAGGTAGCAGACATGTCCCTTATACCAGGATTAATCAAGGATCCTGATGTCGTGTTGGCAGGCCTACTTTACAATCAGAGTGGTCTCTTTGCAGCCCCACCTATTGAAATGAATGACATCCCCTACAGATATATCAGATATAACAGAACCACAAAAGGTCTATGTTTTTGCTGTCATGCCACCGGAGTATGGAATTCTAAATGGAAGTATTGGCCCCAAGTTAAGTACCACATGGACAAAGGATGGCTGGGAAATTATACCCAATGCTCGGATAAATTTTGGCTTTGGGGATCCCACAATGCCTCCTACCAGGGCAATACTACCTCTTCAGATCTGTACCCATACTTTCCTCAATACTCGGTTAATTTCACCGGACAAGGGTCCATTTGTTCTGGTTGGATGATTAAAGATCCTAACCTCTGGTTTTTATATGATGGATTGGCAACAAATTTCCACCCAGGAAAATACCAGTGTGTTGGCGTGGGGGCATTTACCTTTCCGGTTGCAGTGGAGATCAATCACAAGGTACCTCATCTTGCAAGCAGACGGAAAAGGGCGGCCCTGGGCGACCACTGTGAAGATGAAATTTATCTGACAAATTCTGTAGGGAGCGTTGGGGGTGGATTTATAGGATTCCTCTCAATGGGGATTTACCCAGGAATAGTTGCTGAGCAAAATAGAAAGGCACTGTTTGCTCTTACATGCAGACTGGAGAAAACTATCAATGCCACCACCCATGTCTTGCGCTCCTTGCAGTCAGAGGTTGAGGATTTGAACCAGCTGACAATGACCCATAGATTGGTTTTGGACTACCTCCTTGCACGAGCAGGCGGTTTTTGTAAAATTGTCCCAAAAGGTCGGTGCCAGGTTAAATTCCACGACCTCAACAAAACAATTGAGGACCAATTGCAAAAACTGCAGTCTCTGGTAGCTGACAACACACCCACCCAGAATCCCTGGGAAAAGGTATGGTCGTGGATACCAGGAGAGGGGTGGGTGCATGGCATTCTGACCGCCTTGGCCATAGGAGGAATTGTTTTTCTGTTGTTTCTTTCTGTAATTCCTTGTTGTTTGTCTTTGCTTAGGGGAATGATAGCCCGCAATGTTAAGCATCTCACTGACCCTCACATTATGACAATATACAGAGCTTTGCCCCCAGTGCCAGATGAGCCAGAGGAAGACGATGGTTATGAGCGAATGCATAGGGAACACGTCCCAATGCCTGGGGAACAGGTCCCAGTGCAGGAACAAGTCCCAGTGCAGGAACAGGCCCCATTGCAGGAAGCAACGGTTTACTCTGATGTCCTGAGTGGTGTTCAAGCTCAGGAGTCAGATGAATCTTCTCTCTGAGCTTGAAAAGGGGGGAATGAGGCAAGGAAGGAAGGGCTACCCCTATACTATTCATATAACCAGTTATCAATAATCAATATATTCAATATATATGCTTACACGAATCAAGGATTACAGTACTTTATAAATCCACTTGAATCAAAAAGGGAAGCTGTGCCTTAGCTAAATGCAAACTGCTTGTAACAGCAAAGTTAGGAACCGACCTTTCCCCTAGAAACATCTGTGTACCCCGGACAAGACATGAATCAGAGATTCTGGTACAAATTCCCCATCAGGAACAGGCTAAATTAATCCACAGAACAGGAAGAGCAAAACCACAAAATGTCCAAGCTCCCTGTCCTGTCATAACTAGGGGAAAGGTTAGACTGAGCGTCACTGGGAGCATTGGAAAGCGGAACTTGAACCCTGTGCTGGACCAGTGCTATACCAGTAGCTAGGAGCGTGACAACTGCTTGCTGATTGGCTGATATTTTGCTGACCAAGTTATGAGTCCTTCATGATTGTCTTATGATCTATGATTTGCTGTGATTTGCTCAGGTATAAAGACCCCTGTGTTTCTGTCAATCGGGGTCCCAGTTCTTTGGAAGAGATTCCAACTGGGTCCTTATTGCCTGGCAATAAACTTCACCTTCTTATTCTCCATTGCTGCGTCTGGCTGATCCTTATCCCTTGCAACACCAGGAGGAGGCCTTGTATAGCAAAGGCCCAGTGTCTACCAATGTGAGTACTCTATATTTACCATCTGACACCATAGAACACCTGGGCAGTTCTCCATGTAAGGATGATAGTCGGCTGCCACGTAGAATGGTAAACTCCAACAGTACCTTGGAAGATAATTGACAAGGAGTGGATCTTGGTAAAGCCAACCTTAGCTTTTTATCATGGAATATCGCAGGATGGCAAAAAAAAAAGGCAGCTGACCCATCCTTTGTTAAATTTTTACAGGAGACATGGCTCACAGGGGACCTAGAAGTTAACGGCTTTTCCTCAATGTCCCTCACAGGATCCCCAAGCACTAAAGGGGGGAGAGTCAAGGGTGGCCTAGGCATTTTAATATCTACAAGGTTGAGGGCATCCTTAGTAAAGTTAGAGACACTGAAACACTTGGCTATGGCCTTACTAGTGAAAAGTAGATTCTTCACCCTGCTACTGATTAATGTATATCTCCCCCCCCCAAAAAAAGGCAAGCAGCTGATTAAAAACACCTGGCATGGGCTAGAAACATACATTGATGGTTTGATGATTCAAAACCCTGCAGCTTCAGTGCTAGTGGCTGGTGATCTTAATGCCAGAATAGGCCAGTCTGACGAAGCATTATATGCACACTTCCACGACTCGCCACCCATCGTGGAAGAAAACCACCTTATACCCACCAGACTCTCAAAAGACAAGGGATGTAATTATGCAGGTCTGTGCCTATTGCGTCTTTCTAACAAACTGGACCTGGTCATACTAAATGGGCGCAAGAATGGGGAGACTTGTGGGGAATTTACTTTTATATCAAATGCAGGAGCTTCCACTATCGACTATGTTATGGTATCATTTAATCTCCTAAATAGAGCCCTTGAGTGCAAAGTGGAGGAGAGGGTTGATAGTGATCACTTACCGCTCTGCCTCCTCCTGGATGCAAGAAAAGATTTATTTTGCAACGATAAACTTGAAGCCCCCAGGTTCTCCAACATGGAGTTGAGATACTCACGTATTAGGTGGTCCGAAAAGCTGAATGCCGAAACATCTGAAAGGCTATACTCGGACACATTCCTCATGAGAAGAGATAATCTCTTAAACTCACCATGTTTTGAATCTAGAATAATCTTGTTCCAGGATCTGATCTTACATTTGCAACCCCACCTGACCCAAAAAAAGACATCGCACCAACCTTTATTCTTCAACAAATCCAAACCCTGGTTTGATCAGGAATGTATTGCTACATCCTCTGAGGCCCTTCTCCATGTGCCTCCTCCTTGAGAGGTCCAGAAGGTGGCAACATGAGAAGGGGCCTTTTCTGCAGTGGCTCCCCATTTGTGGGATGCTCTCTCCAGGGAGGCTCACCTGGCACCTGCATTATATATCTTTAGGGGTCAGCTGAAAATGTGTTTCTTCAGCCAGGCATTCTATGTCCTTTTAAATGTGTTTGTAGGAGGAAGGTTATTGGTTTGTTTGTTTTTTTAATGTATTTTGTGTTCTCATTTTGTATTTTTATGTTGTGAATTGCCAAGAGATTTTTGG
>NW_027669879.1:0-12736 GCF_964188305.1 Podarcis bocagei | reverse complement strand
CCTTTTCTTCCCACCTTCCCTCCTTCCTTCTTCCTTCCTTTTCCCTCCTTCCCTCCTTCCTTCTTTCCTTCCTTTTCCCTCCCTGCTTCCCTCCTTCTTTCCTTCCTTTTGCTCCTTCCTTCCTTCTCTCCTTCCTTCCATCCATCCCTCCTTCCCTCCTTCCTTCCTTCCTTCCCACCTTCCCTCCTTCCTTTTCCCTCCCTGCTTCCCTCCTCCTTTCCTTCCTTTTCCCTCCTTTTTTCTCTCCTTCTTTTCTTCCCTCCCTCCCTTCCTTCCTCCCTCCCTTCCTTCCCTCCCTCCCTCCTTCCTTCCTTCCTTCCTTCCTTCCCTCCTTCCTTCCTTCCTTCCTTCCTTCCTTCCTTCTTTTGCTTTTCTTCCTTAATTTCTCCCTTCCTCCTTCCTTCCCTCCCTCCTTCCTTCCTTCTTTCCTTCCTTTTCCCTCCCTGCTTCCTTCCCTCCTTCTTTCCTTCCTTTTCCTTCCTTCCTTCCTTCCTTCCTTCTTTACTTCCTTCCCTCCTTCCTTCCTTCCTTCCCTCCCTCCCTCCTTCCCTCCTTCTTTCCATCCTTCCTTCCTTCCCTCCTTCCTTCCTTCCTTCCTTCTTTCCTTCCTTCCCTCCTTCCTTCCTTCCTCCTTCCTTCCTTCCTTCCCTCCCTCCCTCCTTCCCTCCTTCTTTCCATCCTTCCTTCCTTCCCTCCTTCCTTCCTTCCTTCCTTCTTTCCTTCCTTCCCTTCCTTCCTTCCTTCCCTTCCTTCCTTCCTCCTTCCTTCCTCCTTCTTCCCTCCTTCCTTCCCTCCTTCCTTCCTTCCCTCCTTCCTTCTTTCCTCCTTCCTTTTCTCCCTCTCTCCTTTCTTACTTCCTTCTCCCTACCTCCTTCCTTCCTTCCCTCCCTCCTTCCTTCCTTCTTTCTTTTGCTTTTCTTCCTTAATTCCTCCCTTCCCTCTTTCCTTCCTCCCTTCCTTCTTTAATTCTTTCTTCCCTGCTTTCCTTCCTTCCCTCTCTCCCTCTGTCTCTCCTTCTTTCCTTCCTTCCTCCCCTCCTTCCTTCCTTCCTTCCTTCCCTCCTTCCTTCCCTCCTTCCTTCCCTCCTTCCTTCCCTCCTTCCTTCCCTCCTTCTTTGCTTCCTTTTCCCTCCTTCCTTCCCTCCCTCCCTCTTTTAAAATGCCTTTCTAGATGCCTTCAACATCCCCAATCATTGGAAATATGGAAAGGGGCGGGACGTGGAAGCAGGATATCCTGTTCGGAAATGTCACATGGGGCAGGAAGATCCGGATTCTTTGAAATGCTATCACTAGGCGGTTCTGAGGGGACCATAGAGAGGGAAGGGACCTCCCTAGGTCCTCCAGCCTGACCCCCTTGCCAGAGACCATAGAGAGGGAAGGGGCCTCTCCAGGTTCTTCTGAGGGGACCATAGAGAGGGAAGGGGCCTCCCTGGGTCCTCCAGCCTGACCCCCATTGCATGAGACCATAGAGAGGGAAGGGACCTCTCCAGGTTCTTCTGAGGGGACCATAGAGAGGGAAGAGATCTCTAGGTCCTCCAGGGATCATAGAGAGGGAAGATACAGCATCCTAGAAGGGTCAAGCCAGAAGGGAACCCTCCAGGTCCTCCAGCCCCACCCCCTGCAAGAGACCATAGAGAGGCAAGGGACCTCTCCAGGCGGCTCTGAGGGGACCATAGAGAGGGAAGGGGCCTCCCTAGGTCCTCCAGCGTCACCCCCTTGCAAGAGACCATAGAGAGGGAAGGGGCCTCTCCAGGCGGTTCTGAGGGGACCATAGAGAGGGAAGAGACAGCATCCTAGAAGGGTCAAGCCAGAAGGGAACCCTCCAGGTCATCCAGCCCCACCCCCTTGGAAGGGACCAGAGAGAGGCAAGGGACCTCTCAAGGTCCTCCAGGCGGCTCTAAGGGGACCATAGAGAGGGAAGGGACCTCCCTAAGTCCTCCAGCCTCCTCCCCTTGCAAGAGAGCATAGAGCGGGAAGGGACCTCTAGGTCTTCCAGGGATCATAGAGAGGGAAGGGACCTCAAGATCATAGAGATGGTGGTCCCCAAGTTGATGTGATGATTGTGTAGGTCATGATCCTGATGATGATGTTGGTCATGATGATGATGGGCATGATCCTGATGATGATGATGATGATGAGGTCCATGATGATGGTCATGATCCTGATGATGATGGTCCTCAAGTTGATGTGATGATGGGCATGATCCTGATGATGATGATGATGGTGGCTATGGTCATGATGATGATGATGATGATGATGATGGACTTGAAGATGATGATGGGCATGATCCTGATGATGATGGTCATGATGATGATGGTCATGATCCTGATGATGATGTTGGTCATGATGATGATGATGATGTTGGGCATGATCCTGATGATGGTCTTGATGATGATCATGATGATGGGCATGATCCTGATGATGATGATGGTCCCCAAGTTGATGTGATGATGTTGCTCATGACCCTGATGATGATGATGATGGTCATGATGGTACCTTCTCTTGATGATGATGGGCATGATGATGATGGTCCTCAAGTTCTTGTGATGATGATCATGATGAGGGTCATGATCCTGATGATGATGATGGTCCCCAAGTTGATGTGATGATGTTGCTCATGACCCTGATGATGATGATGATGGTCATGATGGTACCTTCTCTTGATGATGATGGGCATGATGATGATGGTCCTCAAGTTCTTGTGATGATGATCATGATGAGGGTCATGATCCTGATGATGGTGATGGTCCCCAAGTTGATGTGATGATGTTGCTCATGACCCTGATGATGATGATGATGGTCATGATGGTACCTTCTCTCCTCCCATAGGCCAGAGCGGCGCCGGCAACAACTGGGCCAAGGGCCACTACACCGAGGGGGCCGAGCTGGTGGACTCGGTCCTGGACGTGGTCCGCAAGGAGGCCGAGTCCTGCGACTGCCTCCAGGGCTTCCAGCTGACCCACTCCTTGGGCGGCGGCACGGGGTCGGGCATGGGGACCTTGCTGATCTCCAAGATCCGAGAAGAATACCCCGACCGCATCATGAACACCTTCTCGGTGGTCCCCTCCCCCAAGGTCTCCGACACGGTGGTGGAACCCTACAACGCCACCTTGAGTGTCCACCAGCTGGTGGAGAACACCGACGAGACCTACTGCATAGACAACGAAGCCCTCTATGACATCTGCTTCCGCACCCTCAAGTTGACCACCCCGACCTATGGAGACCTCAACCACCTGGTGTCCGCCACCATGAGCGGAGTCACCACCTGTCTACGCTTCCCCGGCCAGCTCAACGCGGACCTCCGCAAGCTGGCGGTCAACATGGTCCCCTTCCCCCGCCTCCACTTCTTCATGCCCGGGTTCGCCCCATTGACCAGCCGGGGTAGTCAACAGTATCGGGCCTTGACCGTCCCCGAGTTGACCCAGCAGATGTTTGACGCCAAGAACATGATGGCCGCCTGCGACCCGCGCCATGGGAGATACCTCACGGTGGCCGCGGTCTTCAGAGGGAGGATGTCCATGAAGGAGGTGGACGAGCAGATGCTCAACGTCCAGAACAAGAACTCCTCCTACTTTGTGGAGTGGATCCCCAACAACGTGAAGACCGCCGTCTGCGACATCCCGCCCCGGGGACTCAAGATGTCCGCCACCTTCATCGGCAACTCCACCGCCATCCAGGAGCTCTTCAAGAGGATCTCGGAGCAGTTCACGGCCATGTTCCGGAGGAAGGCCTTCCTCCACTGGTACACCGGAGAAGGCATGGACGAGATGGAGTTCACCGAGGCGGAGAGCAACATGAACGACCTGGTCTCGGAGTACCAGCAGTACCAGGACGCCACCGCCGAGGAGGAGGGGGAGTTTGAGGAGGAGGCGGAGGAGGAGGCCGCCTAGGGGACCTCCCAGAAGATCCACAACCACTCCAACCTTCCATCTTCTCCTTCAAACGTGCCTCCGATGTTCCTCAGATGTTTCCTTCCATGTTTTCCTTCAGATGTTCTTCAGATGTTTCCTTCCAATGTTCTTCAGATGTTTCCTTCCATGTTCTCCTTCAGATGTTCTTCAGATGTTCCTCAGATGCTTCCTTCCATGTTCTCCTTCAGATGCTTCCTTCCATGTTCTCCAGATGTTCCTCAGATGCTTCCTTCCATGGTGGCCCTCCATCCTGACGTTCCACCTTGGTTCCATGTTCTCACCAGGTTCCCTTTCAGATGTTCTTCACATGTTCCTCAGATGTTCCTCAGATCTTTCCTTCCATGGTGACCCTTCCATGTTCTCCATCAGCTTCCTTCAGATGTTCCCTTCCATGGTGGCTCTCCATCCTGACCTTCCAAGTTCTCACCAGGTTCTCCTTCCAAGTTCTTCAGATGTTTCCTCCCATGTTGACCCTTCCATCTTCTCCAGCTTCAGATGTCCTTCAGATGTTTCCTCCCATGCTGACCCTTCCATCTTCTTCAGACGTTCCTCAGGTGTTTCCTTCCATGGTGGCTCTCCATCCTGACCTTCCACCTTCTCATCAGCTTCCATCTTGGATTCAGCTCCCCCTCCAACCCAGGTCCTTCCTTTCATGGACCCCCACCAACGTGAAGACCGCCGTCTGCGACATCCCGCCCCGGGGACTCAAGATGTCCGCCACCTTCATCGGCAACTCCACCGCCATCCAGGAGCTCTTCAAGAGGATCTCGGAGCAGTTCACGGCCATGTTCCGGAGGAAGGCCTTCCTCCACTGGTACACAGGAGAAGGCATGGACGAGATGGAGTTCACCGAGGTGGAGAGCAATGTTCTTCAGATGTTTCCTTCCATGTCCTCCTTCAGATGTTCTTCAGATGGTTCCCCTTCAGATGTTCTTCAGATGTTTCCTCTCATGGTGACCCTTCCATGTTCTCCTTCGGATGTTCTTCAGATGTTCCTCCCATGGTGACCCATGATGTTCTTCAGATGTTCTCCAGATGTTCCCTTCCATGGTGTCTCTCCATCCTGACGTTCCACCTTGCTTCCATGTTCTCACCAGGATGTTCTTCAGATGTTCTTCAGGTGTTTCCTTCCTTGGTGACCCTTCCATCTTCATCAGATGTTCCTCAAATGCTTCCTCCCATGTTCCTCAGATGGTTTCTTCGGTCCTCCACCGTGTTCAACTTCCTAGAAGGTCCTCCACCACCTTCTCCCAACGGCTCCTGTTTCCTAGAAGGTCCCCTCTCTCCTTGGTCCTCCAAGATGTTCCTGTTTCCTAGAAGGTCCCCCCCCCGTGTTCAACTTCCTAGAAGCTCCTCCACCATCTTCTTCTCCCAACGGCTCCTGTTTCCTAGAAGGTCCTCCACCGTGTTCAACTTCCTAGAAGGTCCTCCACCCTCTTCTTCTCCCAACGGCTCCTGTTTCCTAGAAGGTCACCTCTCTCCTCAGAAGGAACCTCTCGACGCTCTTCCTGCTTTCCTAGAAGGTCCTCCACCGATGGCTCCTGTTTCCTAGAAGGTCACCTCTCTCCTCGGTCCTCCAAGACGTTCCTGTTTCCTAGAAGGTCACCTCTCCCCTTTATCCTCCAAGATGTTCCTGTTTCCTAGAAGGTCCTCTACCACTTTCTTATCCCAACGGCTCCTGTTTCCTAGAAGGTCACCTCTCTCCTTGGTCCTCCAAGATGTTCCTGTTTCCTAGAAGGTCCTCCACCATCTTCTTCTCCCAACGGCCCTTTCCTAGAAGGTCCCCTCTCTCCTTGGTCCTCCAAGATGTTCCTGTTTCCTAGAAGGTCCTCCACCATCTTCTCCCAACGGCTCCTGTTTCCTAGAAGGTCCCCTCTGCAGTCCTCCAAGACGTTCTCCTCCTCCCGTTGGTTTCCTAGAAGGTCCTTCACCATGTTCTTCCTAGAAGGTCCTCCACCATGTTCAACTTCCTAGAAGGTCCTCCACTGTGTTCAACTTCCTAGAAGGTCCTCCACCATCTTCTCCCAACGGCTCCTGTTTCCTAGAAGGTCCCCTCTGCAGTCCTCCAAGACGTTCTCCTCCTCCCGTTGGTTTCCTAGAAGGTCCTTCACCATGTTCTTCCTAGAAGGTCCTCCACCATGTTCAACTTCCTAGAAGGTCCTCCACTGTGTTCAACTTCCTAGAAGGTCCTCCACCATCTTCTCCCAACGGCTCCTGTTTCCTAGAAGGTCCTCCACACCTCCTCCCAATGGCTCCTGTTTCCTAGAAGGTCACCTCTACGGTCCTCCAGGACGTTGTCCTCCCGTTGGTTTCCTAGAAGGTCCTCCACCATGTTCTTCCTAGAAGGTCCTCCACCGTGTTCAGCTTCCTAGAAGGTCCTCCACCATCTTCTCCCAACGGCTCCTGTTTCCTAGAAGGTCACCTCCTTGGTCCTCCAAGATGTTCCTGTTTCCTAGAAGGTCCTCCACCATCTTCTTCTCCCAACGGCTCCTGTTTCCTAGAAGGTCACCTCTCTCCTTGGTCCTCCAAGACGTTCCTGTTTCCTAGAAGGTCACCTATCCTCGGTCCTCCAAGATGTTCCTGTTTCCTAGAAGGTCCTCCACCACCTTCTTCTCCCAACGGCTCCTGTTTCCTAGAAGGTCACCTCTCTCCTTGGTCCTCCAAGACGTTCCTGTTTCCTAGAAGGTCCTCCACCATCTTCTCCCAACGACTCCTCTTTCCTAGAAGGTCACCTTCTACAGTCCTCCAGGACGTTCTCCTCCTCCCCGTTGGTTTCCTAGAAGGTCCTCCACCATCTTCAACTTCCTAGAAGGTCCTCCACCATGTGCAACTTCCTAGAAGGTCCTCCACCGTGTTCAACTTCCTAGAAGGTCCACCACCCTCTTCTCCCAACGGCTCCTATTTCCTAGAAGGTCACCTCTCTCCTTGGTCCTCCAAGACGTTCCTGTTTCCTAGAAGTTCACCTCGACGGTCCTCCAGGACGTTCTCCTCCCCCCGTTGGTTTCCTAGAAGGTCCTCTACCATGTTGTTCTTCCTAGAAGGTCCTCCACCATGTTCAACTTCCTAGAAGGTCCACCACGTTCAACTTCCTAGAAGGTCCTCCACCCTCTTCCCCCCCCCCACTGCTCCTCTTTCCTAGAAGGTCCCCTCTGCAGTCCTCCAGGACGTTCTCCTCCTCCTCCCGCCGCTTTCCCAGAAGGTCAGCTCTCCCTAACCCTAACCCCACCCCACCCCCACCCCGTTTCTCTGTGGTTGTGATGTCACCGCTTTGGGCGGCCAATAAAAAAGCCTCGTTGGATGACGACGACGACGATTATTACTATTATTATTCTCGTTTTTTATTTCTTTCAACCCTCCCGCTGCCGGCGCCGGAGCTCGGCGAAGTAGGCCTGGCGGGTGCTGTTGCCGAAGGTCTGGGCGTAGTTGTCGCGGATCGCTAGGGGGGGGAGAGAGGGAAATTAATAATAATAATAATAATAATAATAATAGTAATAATAATAATAATAATAATAATAATAATAATAATAGAAATAATAATAGAAATAGAAATAGAAAATAAATAAAAAATAATATATATTAATTATATATATATGTCAGAGGGGAAGGTTGTCATGGCTGGGGGGGAGAGGAAAATAGAAAATAAATAATAATAATAATAATAATAATAATAATAATAATAATAATAGTAATAATAATAATAATAATAATAATAATAATAATAATAATAATAATAATAATAATAATAATAATAGAAATAATAATAGAAATAGAAATAGAAAATAAATAAAAAATAATATATATTAATTATATATATATGTCAGAGGGGAAGGTTGTCATGGCTGGGGGGGAGAGGAAAATAGAAAATAAATAATAATAATAATAATAATAATAATAATAATAATAATAATAATAATAATATAAATATAAATATAAATATAAATATAAATAATAATAATATATATTAATAATATATATATATATGTCAGAGGGGAAGGTTGTCATGGCTGGGGGGAGAGGAAAATAGAAAATAAATATAAATAATAATAATAATAATAATAATAATATAAATAATATAAAATAATAAATAATAATAATATATATTAAAATATATATATATATGTCAGAGGGGAAGGTTGTCATGGCTGGGGGGGAGAGGAAAATATAATAATAATAATAATAATAATAATAATAATAATAATAATAATAATAATAATAATATATATGTCAGATATATATGTCAGAGGGGAAAGTTGTTGCAGATGGCTGGGGGGGGTGAAAAATAGAAACTAATTATGAATAATATTAATATAGATAAATAATAATATAAGATATATATATATATATATATTATAAAATACACAAAAATTGACATTTCTATGGGATTTTGGAGTGGGAAAAGACACAAAAAATGGGATTTTGGAGTGGGAAAATACAGAAATAAATGACATTTCTATGGGATTTTGGAGTGGGAAAAGACACAAAAAATGGGATTTTGGAGTGGGAAAATACAGAAATAAATGACATTTCTATGGGATTTTCGAGTGGGAAAAAACGGGAAAATGGGATTTTGGAGTGGAAAAAATGACATTTTTAATGGGATTTTCGAGTGGGAAAATACAGGGGAAAATGGGATTTTGGACTGGAAAAATCCCCCCAATATGAGATTTTTATGTGATTTTCGAGTGGGAAAAAACAGGGGAAAATGGGGTTTTGGGTGGAAAAAATGACATTTTTAAGGGGATTTTTGAGTGGAAAAATACCCCCCAAAAATGACATTTCTAATGGGATTTTCGAGTGGGAAAATACAGAAATAAATGACATTTTTAATGGGATTTTTGAGTGAAATACATGACATTTTTAATGGGATTTTTGAGTGGAAAAATCCCCCCAAAACGACATTTTTAATGGGATTTTCGAGTGGGAAAATACAGGGGGGAAATGGGATTTTGGAGTGGAAAAAATGACATTTTTAATGGGATTTTCGAGTGGAAAAATCCCCCAAAAATGACATTTCTATGGGATTTTTCTACTCCAAAAATACCCCCCAAAATGACATTTCTATGGGATTTTCGAGTGGAAAAAAACGGGAAAATGGGATCTTTGAGTGGAAAAATACAGAAATAAATGACATTTCTATGGGATTTTGGAGTGGAAAAAGACACAAAAAATGGGATTTTGGAGTGGGAAAATACAGAAATAAACATTTCTATGGGATTTTGGAGTGGGAAAATACAGAAATAAATGACATTTCTATGGGATTTTACCAGGAAATAAATGACATTTCTATGGGATTTTTCTACTCCAAAAATCCCCCAAAAATGACCTTTCTATGGGACTTTTTCAGTGGAAAAATACCCCAAAAATGACATTTTAATGGGATTTTCTAGTGGGAAAAAACAGGGGGAAATGGGATTTTTGGGTGGAAAAATCCCCCCAAAATGACATTTTTAATGGGATTTTCCAGTGGAAAAATACCCCAAAAATGACATTTCTATGGGATTTTCCAGTGGGAAAATACAGAAATAAATGACATTTCTATGGGATTCTGGAGTTGGAAAAATACACAAAAAATGGGATTTTGGAGTAGAAAAATACAGAAAAAAATGACATTTCTATGGGATTTTTGGGTGGAAAAATCCAGGGGAAAATGGGGTTTTGGAGTGGAAAAAATGGCATTTTTAATGGGATTTTCGAGTGGGAAAATACCCCAAAAATAACATTTCTATGGTATTTTTCTACTCCAAATATGACATTTCTATGGGATTTTTCTACTCCAAAAATACCCCCAAAATGACATTTCTATGGGATTTTCCAGTGGGAAAATACAGAAATAAATGACATTTTTAATGGGATTTTCCAGTGGAAAAATACCCCAAAAATGACATTTTTGGAGTGGGAAAATACAGAAATAAATGACATTTCTATGGGATCTTTGGGTGGAAAAATAGACAAAAAATGACATTTCTATGGGATTTTTCTACTCCAAAAATACCCCCCAAAATGACATTTCTATGGATTTTGGAGTGGAGAAATATAGAAAAAAATGGCATTTCTATGGGATTTTGGAGTGGGAAAATACAGAAATAAATGACATTTTTAATGGGATTTTGGAGTGGGAAAATCCCCCAAAAATCACATTTCTATGGGGAAAATCCCCCAAAAATCACATTTCTATGGGGAAAATCCCCCCAAAATCACATTTCTATGGGGAAAATCCCCCAAAAATCACATTTCTATGGGGAAAATCCCCCAAAAATCACATTTCTATGGGGAAAATCCCCCCAAAATCACATTTCTATGGGATTTTTGGGTGGAAAAAACAGGGGGAAATGGGGTTTTGGAGTGGAAAAAATGACATTTTTAAGGGGATTTTTGGGTGGAAAAAATGACATTTTTAATGGGATTTTCGAGTGGGAAAATACCCCAAAAATGACCTTTCTATGGGATTTTTCTACCCCAAAAATGACATTTCTATGGGATTTTTCTACCCCCAAAATGACATTTCTATGGGATTTTTCTACCCCAAAAATGACATTTCTATGGGATTTTTCTACCCCCAAAATGACATTTCTATGGATTTTTCTACCCCAAAAATGACATTTCTATGGGATTTTTCTACCCCAAAAAATGAACATTTCTATGGATTTTTCTACCCCCAAAATGACATTTCTATGGGATTTTTCTACCCCCAAAAATGACATTTCTATGGGATTTTTCTACCCCCAAAAATGACATTTCTATGGGATTTTTCTACCCCAAAAATGACATTTCTATGGGATTTTTCTACCCCCAAAATGACATTTCTATGGGATTTTTCTACCCCCAAAAATGACATTTCTATGGGATTTTTCTACCCCCAAAATGACATTTCTATGGGATTTTTCTACCCCCAAAATGACATTTCTATGGGATATTTCTACCCCAAAAATGACATTTCTATGGGATTTTTCTACTCCAAAAATACCCCCAAAAATGACATTTTTAATGGGATTTTGGACTGGAAAAATCCCCCAAAAATCACATTACAATGGGAAATCCAATAGGCTTACTCGGCACGAAACCCGTATAGAAAGGCATGAGTCCTCCGCTGGTGTAAATCTGATTATTCGGCCAATAGGTGCTGGGCAGCCGCTTCCCGAAACTATACATTGGACTCCTCAGCATTTCCTAGGGGGAGAAAAGGCGGTTGCAGGCGCCGGGAGTCGTAGCGCGCGGCTTGGCCGGTCATCTAGACCGACCCCCTTCCCGGATCTGGACTGGACTCCGGATCCGGACCTTCCCCCGGATCTAGAACCGGGCGCCTGGGGAGTTGTAGCGCGTGGCGCTGGGGTCCTCCAGCTTGAACCCGGATCCAGACCTTGCCCCCCCCCCCCTGGATCCGGATCTGGACTTGACCCTGGATTCAGATCCAGACCTTGTCCCCGGATCGGGATCTCGAACTGGGCGCCTGGGAGTTGTAGCGCTGGCGCCGGGTCCTCCAGCTTGAACCCGGATCCGGACTTGACTCCGGATCCAGACCATGAGCCTGGATCTGGATCCAGACCTTGTCTCCGGATCTAGAACCGGGCGCCTGGGAGTTGTAGCGCTTGGCAGCCCTGGGAGTTGCAGCGCGCTGCGCCCGGGTCCTCCAGCTTGAACCCGGATCCGGACTTGACTCCGGATCCAGACCATGAGCCTGGATCCGGGTCCAGACCTTGTCTCCGGATCTAGAACCGGGCGCCTGGGAGTTGTAGCGCTTGGCACCCCTGGGAGTTGTAGCGCATGACGGCGGCGGCGGGTCCTCCAGCTTGAACCTGGATCCAGACCTTGCCCCCCCCCTTGGATCCGGATCTGGACTTGACCCTGGATTCGGATCCAGACCTTGTCCCCGGATCGGGATCTCGAACCGGGCGCCTGGGAGTTGTAGCGCTGGCGCCGGGTCCTCCAGCTTGAAGCCGGATCCGGACCTTTTCCCCACTGGATCCGGATCCAGACCTTGACCCCGGATCTGGACCTTTCCCCGGATCTAGAACCGGGATCTAGAACTTTTGGGAGTTGTAGCGCACGGCGCACCTGGTTGCGGTCGAACTCGTCCATGGCGTCTTTGACCACCGGCGGTGTAGTTTTCTCCCATGATCCAGGGGAAGCGCGGGATGTAGCCGGTGTAGCCTGCATGTGGGAAAGGTAGCGTTGAGGGCGCCGGGTTGGCGCCCGGCGGGAGGAGTCTAGAATGGCCAGGGAGGAGGAAACTAGAATTCCCAGGGAGGAAAAACTAGAATTCCCAGGGAGGAGGAAACTAGAATTCCCACAAAGTTCTAGAAATTCAGGGAAGGAAACTAGAATTCCCAAACTAGAATCCCTGGGAAGGAGGAAACTAGAATTCCCGGGAAACATAGTTCAGGCGCCCTGGAAATCTAGAATTCCCGGGGAGGAAACTAGAAATCCCAGAAAGTTCTAGAAATTGAGGGAAGGGGGAAAACTATAATTCCCAGGAAGGAATCTAGAAATTCAGGGAAGGAGGAAACTATAGTTCCCAGGAAGCAAAAACTAGAATTCCCAGGAAGAAATCAGGGAGGAAACTAGAATTCCCAGGAAGGAGAAATCTAGAAATTCCGGGAAACTAGAATTCCCAGGAAGAAATCTAGAAATTCAGGGAAGGAAACTAGAATTCCCAGGAAGGAGGAAACTAGGATTCCCAGGAAGGAAAAACTAGAATTCCCAGGAAGGAGGAAACTATAATTCCCAGGAAGAAATCAGGGAGGAAACTAGAATTCCCAGGGAGGAAAACTAGAATTCCCATGAAATCAGGGAGGAAACTAGATTTCCCAGGGAGGAAAAACTAGAATT
>NW_027669880.1:0-12840 GCF_964188305.1 Podarcis bocagei | reverse complement strand
TGCGCGCTCCAAGATACGACAGCTAGGATTGTTTCAATTTATGGCTATAATGCTAGGCTCACTTCAGAAAGGTAGGGCTGTGAGAACTACGTGGAACTGAATGAGTGGCAGGTGTTGGATTGACAACTGTGGGTACACTGATTGCCCCAGCAAAACCACTGAATAGGAGGGGAAGCAGTAGCGTAGGGGGTCCCTTAATGCTAAGTAAGCCAAAACCAAGATAGGCACTAAAACATACCTAAATCTCCATCCAAGCCTACTGCATGATGGTTTTAACATTACAAATGACAGGAAAAGATCACCACCAAATATTATCTTTAGCACAGGGGAGGGGGACTCCTAACCCTTCAGGACCCCCCCTAGGTCACACACCTCACCAGCCCTACTCCACGCCCTGTAAGTAATTCTGCTGGAGTGGAATGTGCCCTTGAGGTGTGCTAATGCCCTTTGCTTGCCTGCTTGGTGCAATGGAGAGGGGCCTGTGCATGCAGAAGCCTTTGGCTTTGTGTGTCTGGAACGTGTCATATTTTATAAAGCATTGTTTCCATTGCTGCACCCACTTTTGCCTTTGGCCCTAACACCATGTGAATGCAGGCTTTGAAAAGTTGGCCACGAGGGAATATGGCCCTTTATTTCTGCAATTTCCACATGAAAAAGACAAAGCTATGTACAGTGAAAATCTCTTTCATTTCTATCCCACCCTTCATTAAACCTGGTGATCCTATGGCAAAACCGTGGAATAAAAGCATTTAAAAACAATGACCAATATTCTATTTCTGCCCAATATTCTATGTCTGACCAGGACCCTTCCCTGGCCCACATACAGCGGGTAGCATTTTAGATCTCTGCCTCCTCCTTTGCCTTCCTTATCCGTCCTGCAATGTTGTTAAAAAGACCTTCTATAATGCTATTAAAGAGAGTCATGGACAAACCTAAATCCAAATCTTCCACAAATACTGCAGTGATTCCCAAGCCTTTACAAGGATAATAATGAATTCCTTGCTTTCCTAGAGACAAATGAAGCAGCTTGTCCTCAGTCTCTTTCATGTATCACTACCATTTAAAACACAGAGTAAGCTTTGCCAAGAAAGGAGGAGTTTGATTTTGTTAAAATGTGTACAGCAGCTACCACTGGTTGAAGTTGAAAGAACCTGCTGCATAAAAGATTTTTCTTGCAACTTCCCTGTAACATCAGAGCTGTGGCTTACATCAGAATAGCAGGGCTGTGTCTTGTTTCTTCTGCAGACCAAATAGCAGCCAGCTGTCCCCTAATTTTGTGCATGAAGATTCCCACATGTTGTTAGAATAAAGAATTTGAACAGATGTTATTGTTACACCACCCCCAAAAAAATACCACGGCTCTTTTACGTAAGTTGCAATGAGAATGCAGTGTTAGAGTGCCTATAAGTTCAAGGAAAACAACTGGTTTTCTCAGGTACCTGTAAGGGCCAAAGTAGACATGATGTGAGAGATCTGTGATCACATCTCAGGTATTTTTATACACTTTAAAGCAGCAGTGTGGGTCCACAAATTGTACAAGAACCACAGCACTATGGGAGAGGAGTGTAACCATTTTCTTGCATGTCATTTCACCGATATAAATACCATCCAGTGAAGCTGTGAAGGAAGATGAGAGAAAAATATGGGCACCCATATTGTACCCATCTTTCGCCCCTGTGAGCATTTCTCCTATTTAAATATTTACAGAACTGTGATTATCCCAGAATGGGAAGACGATGGGAACAATATAGGTGTCAATCCTTGCCCTTCCTACAAATTAACATTAGCTTGGGGGTAGGGGGGCCTGACTGAAGGAAATGGAATTGTGAGGGTAAACACTCAGCAACATGGCCCAATCCAATTTTGTTTCTGCAAAAAGTTGTTGGGAGATTCAGTCCCAAGTTTCCCCTGACATGTCTAGTTTGTTCATAAGATATGTAGGATTCTTTGGTTATCACAAAGAGTCTGAATAATAAAGTTGTGCTGGAGTACAAAAAAAAGGACTCTTACGTCTTTCAAAGGAAAGCTATTGATTTTCTACAACTTTTTATCCCAGGGTTTGTCTAGATAAGGCAGTACTATCAAGACGACCATTTGCACCCAGGAGTGTTACAGACTTGAAAGTTGGAAACCTAGTGAAATTTTCATGCCCAGCAGGAAAAATCAGCAAGGGAACTGTTAAATATTTGGGACCACTTTTGGGGAGAGAAGAGGACTACCTTGGAATAGAGCTGGAAGGGGATCAAATAGGAAGGCATGATGGAACTTTTCAAGGAACACGCTACTTTCTTTGGTAATGTTTACTCTTCTACCTGGCAATAGTATATTTGAGGTCTTCCCTTCCCACCTCGAAGCCAATTTTCCCCAGGGGCAGAAATAAAGCAATTTCACAGTCTTATTGTTCAACATTTTACCTTTACTGTGCATAATATGCAACCACTAATGGATCACAAATGTGTGTTGGCAAGTTTGTGGTTTTGAAGTATTGCGCAAAATACAACATTACAAAAGCTATACTACTCAACTGAATATATTACTGGTGAGGACAGGGTTCATGGCATGCTCCTTAGAATTAGGATAGTAACTAACAATAGCAGTAAGTTCACTTTTTATTGATGAGAGCTTCAGGATTTAGCTACTGTCTGTAGCAAATTGTGTTAAGCATTGATATCAGTGTAAATGCAAGCACCTTGCATCCTCCCACCTGTAAAAACTGGTGTGCAAGAGATGGAAAAAGCAAAGTATGTGGGAAATCCTGTATCACCACCTCATCAATACTAGAATTTCACATTTTTTTGCACTTTATCAAACAGTAACCATGCCTTGCACTCCTAATTCGGAGTGATGGCAAATTAATGTGCTGTTATCAAACATTTAAAAAGCATTATTCTCACAGAGCTTTGTAAATGCACCATTTGCAACTTAAAACATGTGTAAATGCTTTACGCCATCAACTACAAGGTATTATAATAATTTATTATTTGTACCCCGCCCATCTGGCTGGGTTTCCCCAGCCACTCTGGGCGGCTTAAATGTTTCACTCCCATAATTGTGGGAGTTTTAGAATTCTTTCCCTACAGAGGTGTTTGGCACCTTCATTATGCATTATTACGTATTTCTAGAACCCACTCTCGTTGTGATTGTAATTCGTTTTTAACTGTTTGTATCTCATCCTGTGACTGTCTGGTGAAGTGGGTAATAAATCTAAAAAAAAAGTTTTACTGGTGCTATTAAGCATTGCAATGGATGTAGGAAAAAAATCCTGAAAATGTGATGTTTTCCTGGCACTCTATATATGCCTGTTCCTGCCCACTTTCTGCCTCCAATCAATTATTTTACATCTATGTATTATAAATGTCTGAAACCTTACTTTATATAATGGACATTATGAAAATTCTGAAGAACAAATTGCTTCCTGCATCACTAGAGAGAAAAGCTTGCACTCAGAAATTCTATAGTTCAAAGTAGCTCTATAAACACGAGATGTGTGCATGAGCCCAAGATTCACCTTATATTTGTGCTTAGGTTATATATATATATATGAGTTGTTATTTCCACTTCAGTCTGTGCTTTGGGTTCAGAGGCACTTTATATAAAACAAATTCATTCTTATGGTGAATCTAAAAATTACTTTTCCTTCTTTTTGGCAGAAGTTGCTGAAATTTGCAAGTGCATGAACCCTCTAGTTTTTCTTCAGACTGCATAAATCTTTGCAGAACTCCTCCAGACTAGATTAAGCCTTCCAGAGGCTTCTGTGGGGGATGTAAAAGGAATTCAAATTCTCCATAATCAGTATTAAGGCAATGCATTTGCTAGGCCAACTAAAACTCCAAAATCCATATTAGTTTAATATTTTCAAGTTCAGGGAAGCATGGGGGCTTGCGTCTTGCTTTTTCATAACTTAAAATAATTAAGAGGGAGCTGAGTTGTGTGTATTCTTGCTTGTGCACTTTTCAAAACATTAGCTGGCTTTGCTTTCCTGGAGTTTCTCCCAGAGTTTGTGGGGACAAAACTAGTACGTAAAATACGAGTGCTTTTAAATTGCTAGAAACCTCAGAGTTTTGTGCGACTGGAACAGTGCATGTATCGCCTATTAACTACAACCTATAACAGGAATAGCCAAAATAGTGGTTTCCAGATGTTGCTAAGCTACAACTCTCAGCATCCCTGCTGAGCTGTAGTCCAACACACTAGAGGGCACCATATTGGCCATCTCTAGCAATTCGTATCTCCATTCCAAGTCTGAACCATGCTGTGCTCTTCAAAATTTTAATACTAGCTTTACTTCCTGAGCAATGGCTGTAACTTCAGTGCTGCAGGGAGCATTTATCTATCCCCTCAAATAACCCTGATATCTACTTTCAGCAATGCCTTATCATTTTTTGAGCCTTTCCTCAATTTATTTTTTCCTGTCTCTACCAGTGCTACAGTATACATCTCCACTATTGTATCTCCCAGAGTATAGGTGATAAAGTGGTGAAAGAGAAACTATCCTCAACAGCAAAGATATTCCACCCTATTTGGGGGGGGGGGGGAGAGAGAGAGAGAGAGAGAGAGAGAGAGAGAGAGAGAGAGAGAGAGAGAGAGAGAGAGACTAAAGTCACAATTAAAAGATAGTGCTGGTCCTGGTAAAGGGTTTCCCAGTAACAGAAAATTGTGCATTTTCCCCCTGTCATGCAGAAATATCTTTGTTGTCTTTAAATTGTGGCCTTTTAGAATCCAAACAGAAAACACTGTCCAGCAGCAGATTTCTGTTTGCTTGACCATCAAAGTAACTTTCACTGAGTTTGTAACTCTTGTTGGTTAGTTAACTTTATGTCATAAAAAAGTCACGTCAAAGAACCATATCCACATTACTGACTTTCAAAATTTGTTTTCCAGTGCACCTAACAAAGGAGTTTTTGTTAACTTCAGCAAAATCATTATTGCCTGGGAATAACGATTCCACAACATCCTGAACAATGAATGCATGGACTTCAAAGCCTTCCAATATATTGTGCTTCTGCTGCAAAGAAGAAACAAAGTGTTTAGAACTCTGTTCATCAGTGTATTTATTCCATTTTTATCAAGTTGTATTTGAGCATTTTCTAGTATTGTATTTTTTGTAAAATAAAACTAGTTGTACTATTACTGAAAATGCAAATGGCAAACATCTGTACTCAAGTCATAATAGGTATGAATTCCCCCAATGAACTGATTTAAAACAGTTTATTTTCCTTTCCATGTAGAGTAATCAAGCTTATGATTGCTTACATATTTTTACAGAGAATGGAAACACATGAACAAAGTGGTAAGCAAATACAGCTGAAGTGATTTCCATGATTTTCCATTAGGAAAAATATGCAATCATAACCGCAGATACAGTTGTTGTTGCTGCTCCTGCCACCCCCACTTTAAAAAAATGTACCTGAAGGCATGGCTAGGATAGCCTCTGTGTACAAGAAGTAGCCCAGGATAGCAAATGAGCTGAGGATAGCAAAAAATCTGGATTCTTCCACCATTCATAGATAGCTACAATGGACTAATACAGCTATCCCTCTGAAAATTAGAAAAATGCTTATGACAAACTTGCTGAATTGAATCTACCATGCTTGGGAGCACATTTGTAAACAACGTCTCCCTTTTTGGGTTCACAGTTCACAGTACTGGTTATGAAAATAATTTTTAGCTAGTTTTCAAGCTCTTCTAAATCAACTGTACCATTTCACCAGCCATAAGAGTGCCTGGCGAGAGTTGGAACCTTTTCCTGATAGCAGTAGTAATAGAAAAGTCCTTCATCTAAGTACGAAGGAGCTGGTATATCTGACTAGGCATGAGAATTTATTATTCACTGGTAGTAAAAATGGACCTAGCTTACATTGTTTGGAATTTGATATTTATCAGCCATAGGTTCAGAAGACATGATTACATATATTTTATCTACCAAGCTCCTAATTCATTACTTGGCTTGAACTGGTACTTGGACCTGCTGGATCTATGATGAAATAGTGAAGTGACATCATAAAATGGCAACTATAGCAGTCCCAAGTATTCTAAACAAGGATTTTGCCCAGCCCTAGCTAAGAGTCCTTTGGCTCTTGTGCTTCAGCTCAGATCATAGGCAAGGCACTGGGCTTATGTTACCTAAGGGAGACCAAAAAACAAGGCACCTGAAACAGCCCCAGCTGATTAACTTCAGCCCTCCCTTGCACTACTCATGTTAACATTATCTAAGAAGTTACCCTCTGCCCTGTCCCAAACCACCTGCAAGTAAATTCTCATGGCAAACACTGAATCTAAAATGATTTTATGGTAATAGTGCCTTGGCTTGGTTCCTGTGTAAGACGGAACCATAGTTAAGGATACAGCCTGAGGGAGCAGATTTTTGCTAAAGAGGGCAAGATACTTTAGCTCACTGTGGATCTCAGCCATGCTGAAATGTTAGCTAGCATCAGTTCAGCAACCTATAGAAGCAGCTGATGGTGTGCTTAGTTGCACCTTGTGACTGAAATGTGGAAGCAGCCTAGGAATTTGATATAGATGCATTTATGTAACTCCCATGCATGATCAAATGTGAAATATCTGCATTGGATATTAAAATGCAAGAGTTTCCTTTAGCAACTATAATTCAAAAACTTCCGATGTTCATAAACAATGAGACACCATTTCTGCAAGATGATATCCAGGTACCTAATTTTGACTTTTATGGAGTTCCACAGATTCACTGGAAACCGACAAGACCAAAACACGTTTTTCTTCTTCATGGTGGAGATCCAAGTTTTATGTAGTCACCAAACAAAATAGGTACTTATTTTCTGGTTAGAATGTGTGATACAGCAGTTGCTTACGGAGAAAGAATCCGCGTGAAGCTGAGAGTAGACGACACAGCAAGAAGTATTTTAAAAGGTTTCTTACTACATATGGAAACAAATGCAGGATGTTACATTTTCTTAGTTTATTGATTTTTTATTTTATTTTAGGAAACTGCAGCTCCCAGTATATGTCATTCCGAGGTCCCATGCATGCATAGCCTCTTAATGCCTTTACACATTTCATCTTGCAGTAATTGTTTCCATTCACAGCATACATAAATCTAGAATGTAAGGAAAACCCTATTTACAGGATTTCAAAAGATCGTGGTTTTTGTTTTATAGTGAAAAAAATTAACAGGACTTCAACAGAGCAAAAAGTATAGGTCAGATACATTGGCTTTGTCACAGATAACACAATTCAAAAGTTTGTTCAAAGGTCTTGAGAATTAGAATATTGCTTGACTCTTGGCCTTTGCTCGTTTCAAAAACAAGAAGACCTCTCAGTAATAACAGAAACAAGATGTCAATAGATTAAATACATGTCAACTTTGAACAATTATTTGGAAAAACAGATAGCACACAGAGGCAGCGTTGGCTATAATATGCATTTATTTCTGTGCACATTTTCAGCTCTCTGTAGACTCATAGCACCTAAGCAGGTGACAGAGGAATTGAGAGTCCGGCTGGATACTTCAATAGCTACACTGTAAAATTTTGTATTTCAAATTACATGTTTCAGGCTTCTTGTGTTTATCAAGCCAAGATCACAATACCATTAGCCATCAGCATGTTTAAACTTTTCATCATCTCTTTAAAATTAAAAAAAAAAAAATTGTCTTCAAACAGACTAAATCCAAGAAATTTTAAAGAGATTTATAATCAAAGGGGTGGGGAAGTGAAGCATAACGCAACTGAAAGAAACATTGACTTAGTAGTATGACTGAGACCAGCTCTTTAAAAATATACTTGCTTCACACATCTGCCATAATGGGGAAAAACACACATACCACAGACACACAAACACACTTCTCAATTTGATCTATTTCACAAAACATTTTCTTGTTGCTTTCTTAGCCCCTCCTTTCCTACACAAGCTAGCTTGATAGCAATATCATATATCCAAGTACAGGATTTAATTTTTGTATGCTATAGTATATTCCAATGTTTTCCACAAGCTATTCTATTGACTAAAACTTGGAGGAGCTTTTATATTTTATTTGGAAAGGGATATCGTTTTACCAGCAGTTAAATATAAAACAGGCATTTATAAACAGACATTTACTTGAGAAACTGAACCGTCTTGAATAACTAGCATCCAATAAGGGTACTCCCTGTACTGACCCAAGTTCTATGGGCAAGGCAAAGACCAGCTGTTACTAAGAAGTAGTGCATTTTAAATATTCATGATGACCTCAAACGCCCATTACACACAGATGTGCACATTCAAAGTTGTATACACTGCACTGCATTTAGTATCATGGGGTCTTTCATACATTAACCAAAGGTTTTATGCAATCAACATTTATTCTGGCATAACCTAAACCCACTTTGGTTGGTGTCACCTATTCACAAGTGAATTCCAAGTGGAAATTGATACCTAATGCTCGTATAACTTCCAGATGAAAATTAGTTTTATTACCATCATCAGTTTTACAGTGTGGATATTTACAACAGTTTTGCAGTAGCTTTTTTGCAGCATATATACTAGTTTTGCTTTTCTTTGATTATTATTTTTTGCAGAATCAGCGAGTGTAACTGATTAGTTTAACGTTTCTCCTAAGAATCAACATGACCACTAGCTACCATCTCCCCCACAACAAACTACGTTCTCACCTTCTACTCCACAAGTAAAACTATGAGTAAAAGGAAATAGGTCTCCATAACAACACCGTCACAGATCCACCATGCAGTACTGCAATTTATATATGTATCTTCCCTGTTATATTCCATGAGTCCGAAAATACTGTTCACACAATATGGAAATAATACGTGCAGTAGAGCATTCCCTACCCAAAAAAAAAATGAAACAGGGAAAGCCTAAAAGCACAGAGCTGTATGCTTACAGCAAAGACCCTGTAGGACTTACACTGACTGACTTCAGAAAGCATGCACTTATAGTGGATTGCACCCAGAAGTGATAGGTTAGCACTCCCCAACCAAAAACCATTCAAGTCACACAGGTGTGAAAAAGTGGTACATACCTTTCAAACATGCTCTCTACTCATAACTCAAATGACTTCAGTTTCCTCACCAATGGCAGCACCTAATAGTGCCAAACGGGGGCTTATGTTCAAAGAAGGCAAGAGGATCAATATGAAATCATGGCAAGTGTTACAAACACATGATGCAATTTAACTGAAAAACCCAATGCTTCTTATCTCTTTGTTTTTCCATTTCCTAAAAACAAAACAATTCCATAACTGAATTCTTAATTAGAGCAGCAGAATTCTTAAAATTTCATCAGGATGTTCAGCAGTCATATTTGTAAGTGTCAAAATCATGACTTTAGAAAAGAAATCTCAACACTGGTTCCTTTCATTTCACTGTGTTCCTTTGCTGTTCGATATAAATCAGTAAGATTTTACATACCAGATAAATTCCACTTTGCATGGACAACTTCTACATCTTATCATTACATGGGCAAGATGTGAAATTTGCTTGCACAAGGTGCAAGTATTTGGAGTAATATAATTGGAGAGTGCAAGAAATTACACACATTGTTCCAGTGCTTTATTAGTGAGGAAAACACAGTCTGACTGTTCTTGAACAGTTTTATTATAGAATGACTCAACTTCAAAACCAAGAAACCTTCACAAAAGAGTGCTTTATTTCAGCAACCTAGCACTCAAACAAATCAAACATCCTCTTTATAATAATCAGATGCATAAAAGTACCAGTACAATTCCACTTTGTTTTGTTTTGTTTATGCCTATTAACTGCCCAATTTTTTTTTATTAAAAAATGCATTTAAAGATCTGCTGCTCTTACTAATTAATACAGACTGGTTTATTGACAGTGTGTAAATAAACCTTTATTGAAGAGCTAATATTGATTACTGTTTTTCAGCTAAATCAGAATGGGGGCACAAAGTACCTTCTGTGCTGTAAACATAATGAATTCTTCACATAATTGGAAGCTGAAAAGGCCTAAGGAAAAGGGTGCAAACACTTCTCATACATAACAATGGCTGAGCTCAAGTCTTCCAAAAAGAATTTGGAATAGTTCTGCATTTGGCATACGTCCACTCTACTGTCATCAAGCACAGTTTTAAGGGAACGTTGTTTATAAAAGCATAATTTACTTTTAGCTTTAAAACACAATGGCCTAATAAAAGCATGCAGCACTATTTTTTTCCTCTGTAATATGATATAATTACTTAATTACCAGTGTTAACATGACTTGGTGAGTGCTGTACAAGCAAAAGGGATTGTAAAATCACCTCTGATTGTACTCTATAAATAAGGCTCATACAGTACGTCTCCCTCCTCACCATGATCCACAATTTCAAAACAGCATTTGTGTAGAATTAAATTACCCTGAAAAAAGCAGCATTTACAAATATCCTTATTTTTTACTTTTTTTGCCCACCCCCACCTCCCCCCCCAAAAGAAAAACACCTTCCTTCTTTTTCAGTAGTTTACAATCTGGAAACATAGGGAGTCTTTGTTTTCCAAACGGCTGTGGCCAGATTATCAGATTCTGGTTCTTCACAGTTTGTCTGGATACCTGTAACACTTCACACCACAAAGTAATAGTTCTATGCTTATAAAAATATATATATATATAAGGGCTACTACCCAGCAAATGTAATTATAGGGGCTAGAACAGCAGCAATCATCTGATTCCTTATACATTCTTCACAGAGGGAATCCATTTTGGGTATCCTTTCAGTCTTGCTCAACGCAGTGGGATAAGAGTATTTTCCCCAAACTAATATTTAGTGCAGCATGAATGGAAGGGGGATTTCTCCCTTATAATTTGAAATAATTGGCTGGCAAACGCCTGGCAGATGACTGAAAGGTGTCTCATATATTCGTCTCCTATGGCTGTGTCCTCAAGAGCCTGTTTTTAATCCAAAGCAGACCTTTATGGATTCAGGCATACCGCGGCATTTCACATTGCTCACAGCGATTCATTGCTGGGTGGTTTAAAAAAGTACAGCTCTTACAATTCCACGGAGCTCCTTCAAAGTCTTCGTCTCTTGGCTGTGATCGTGGAGCTTGCTTGGAACTTCTCTGATGATCTACAGAGAAATTTTTTCTTTTAAACTCTTCAGTTTTAAAACACACCAAAGCCATGCATGATAATATAATAAGACTACTGAAGTTTTAACATTTTGGAACCACATTGTTATCCACCTCTGATTTTACCTTTGTTCCCAAGGGAGGCCAAAACACACAAAATATTTCAGTTATAAAGTGTTTCTTAGACATGGTCTACATCCCAGCATTATGAGGCTACGTCAGAGCATAGTATGGGACCCCAGTCTGGTGCAGGTTAACATTAAACACTAGCATTTACTTCTTGCTCTTCTTTGCAAGGAGGAGATGGACCAGGGCAGCTTCTGAATGTATAGCAAACATTACTCTGGTCCCCTAGATGTTCAGCATGATACAGAACATTACCACTGCCATAACTTCATTATATCATTAATTATTCTATAGCATCTACAAATCCCTATACTGCATTACTTTCATACCTACTTCATACCTTATTGTTTCAGTCATGTGTGAGACCAATCTATTTACACCCATGTGAATTCAACCAGAATGAATTTGTCACAGTAAGATTTGGCGCAAAACCACAAAGTTAAGCCAAAGATAATTTGCTTACTCAAGTGTCCTATGTTTTCCATGCTGTTCAAATTTTGCCACTAGATATCAAGAGAGGCTTTAATGTTGCCTCTCTTTCATGCTCTCAGTTCCTCACAAACGGCTTACTATAGTCACCTACCCTTACATTAGCAAGCATTTTTTAGGGTGATAGCAAAATGAATGTAGGGATGTAGTACGTATGTCCAGTGTCTTCCATAAAAGGTTAAATGATGCAACATCAGTGTTTAAACATTCATGCTACACTGTCAAAGCACTATCAAATTACTGTAGCTAATACATGGCAGAAAGCCACAAACATTCTTTTGTGTATTATTTTAGCACTTGGCACCAAGTACTTTAGGGTTATATAATGTACACCCTCTATTCTTCTGAAAATATCCATAGGGCTGACTTATGGCAATCACATTTCACAGATTTATTTTTAAGCTGTGTTAGTTTTCCCAAATGACTGTAGGTTGTCCAATAGAGCCACGGTGACACGATGATAAGGGTTTAGGTGAACAGAAATTTCTGTAAGATGTGTCCAACTATAATGAACATGAAAAGCAGGGGAGAGGAAAGAAAAGAGACAGGAAGATTAATTGATTCATTATTTGATCACACGGTCATCAGAACTGGCCACCTGGGCTTTCACACTGCCAGTTCTCGCTGTGGTGTTTTCAGTCCCTGAATTTGTCCCTGCTACAAGAGGGGTTTTCCCAGTGGAGATACAAGAGGCAGATCACACTCAAATGTAAGGAAGGGAAGAAAGACAGTAACACTTCTGTAGTTGCAGAGTTGTATTTTTTTCTCCTAAGCAGACAAAATTGCAGCAGAAGTAACAGGGACAGATAGGGAGTAGGAAACTGCTGAGCAAAAGAAGAAACCAGTTAGGAGAAGGTGCTGCACTTAAATAACATAAAGGGGGAAATAAAAAAATTTGTACAAGCTGGGAAAATCATGGTACATAAAGCTGAAAGCGCAAAATCATCTTAATCAAGAAAGAGCTATCTTAAAAAAACAAAAAGGTGAACCTAAAATGTAAAGCTGATTGTCTGCTACTTTTCACAACATCCTACTTCAGGCATAAACATAATCTAAATGTGTCATGAAATGGTCGTTTATACTGCTCTAACTATTACTGTATTCACAATACATTAGGCTAAGTGGTTTTTCCATACACCACTTGTACAGCATAAAATAATGAAAGGCAAAATATGTTTCTCAAGACAACG